>NC_073235.2:131927500-132227500 GCF_029281585.2 Gorilla gorilla gorilla
TACAACAGGCTAAAGACTTTAGCCTTCTAAATCTGCAGCCCTCTTTGGCTCCACCATCTACTCCCTCTTCTTGAGACCTTCTCTTCATTCCATCTGCACATCTACCTCAAACTACTCCTTCCCCAGCTGTTCATCAATGCCTCTTTCCATCTTTAAACCTTAGATTTCCCCCACAGTACTGCCCTCAGTCATCTTCTTTCCTCCTGATATTCAGTTTCCCTAGGCATCCCACACTCTCCCAATTTCATCTACGGCCAGAGATAATCATGCTCAAGTTCCATCACCATTCCCTCTCTCCCAAGGAAAAGACCTATATTCCAACTGTCTCTTGGAAGAAACACAGGATGCCTCTTGATGACCTGACTCCCAGTAAACTCAACACGGAACCTGGCATGTTGCCTCCCTCCCCATTCCTCTTAACCACATCCATCCAAGCCAAAAGAGTGGCAGTCCTGCTTCCCTCCTTCCTTTCCCACATGTCCACATCTGAGCACTTGGCAAATGCTGGGGATCCCCCCTCTGACATTCCTGTCAAGCAACTCCTCTCCTCTCCATCACCACATTGCCATTACTAGTTGAGGTTCTCACTTCCTGCCTAGACCATTACAAAGTCCTCCTAAGCACCCCTCTCCCACTCGGAAGCCTTCAGTGCTGTCAGAATTCCCCAAATATAAATTTACTTATAACATTTTCAATGGCTTTCCAATGTCTATAAGAACAAAGTTCAAACTCTTTAGGATGGCATCAAACAATTTTCCTTACTTACCTCTAACTTCTATTCAACCTGATCTTGGAACACTCCCCTTCATGCACCCAGAACTCCACTTACCCTGAATCACATGCCAGTGCCACAAAAAGCCCATGTGTTCGCGGGTCTACATGAGCCATAACCTCCCCATCTTGTTATGGTCACTATTGTTATTTTTATTTTTCCGTACTTACTCTTAATACCAATCTACATGTGGACATGTTTGCAATTAAAAGCACAGTATAAATATAATTTTTCTTCCCTTTTTCAATTAACATCATTAGTATTTCATACTACTATGTGGCTTTTATAATTACTTTGATGGTTACACAGACTGTAAGAGTTAATTTTATGTGTCAACTTGACTGGACCACAGGGTGCCCAGATGTTTGGTTAAACATTGCTCGTGTCTATGAGGGTGCTTCTAGATGAGACTAATATTAGAGTCAGTAAAATTGAGTGAAGCAGGTTGTCCTCCCCAGGGTACACAAGCCTCACCCAACCTGTTGAAGGCATGAATAGAATGCAAGGTTGAGTAGGAAAGAATTACTGTCTCCACCTGACTGTCTTTGAACCTTAGACATCAGTCTCCTCCTGACTTAAAACTAGGACTTCTAAGGAACCTACACCATCAGCTCTGCTGGGTCCGGATTTCTCAGCCTCCAAAATCACATAAGCCAATTCCTAATTTTAAAAAGTCTCTTCACACACAAACACACACACACACACACACACATACACACGTACCCTATTGGTTCTGTTTCTCTGGAGAACCCTAATACACAGACCCATAATTTACCAAATCACTTCCTGTTATGAGACCTTTAGGTGACTTCCAATTTTTACTATTATAAATATTATTGCAGTTAACTTTTGCCTACACATGGCTTTCGTTGTCTTTTTAATAATTGCCTCAGGACAAATTCCCAGGAGTGGGATGGCTGGGTCAAAGTATGTAGAAATTTTATGATTCCTTAAAATTGCTGCCAAATTGCTTTTCCAAAGCGGCTGTTCAAATTCCATTGCCACCATACCAAGGGCCTAGTAATTTCCCTAGTATTAGCCTAAAAAACAACCAAAAAGCCCCAAAATTATCCATTTGAAATATGCAAAATGCTATCTCATCATTATTTTAATCTGCATTTCTTTTATTATTAATAAGCTTAATTTTTCTCAAATGTGTTTACTAAGCATATTCTAATGTTTATTCATATCCTTTTGTCCATTTATCAACATGGTGTTTCTTATGCATTGGTTAAAACCTTTGTTACAAAATTTAACCCTTTGACTGTCATATTCAATGCAAATATTTTCCCGGTGTCTTTTATTATTTGCTTTCAGCTACACTATTCACCTTATGGAAATCTAACAAGTCTATAAAACAAAGTGCTAATTTCTTCCTTCACTGTATTCTAACAGTCAGGATGGAAATTATTCTAAGGGCACAGGGTGGTTAGCGATACGGAGTCTGGAGTCAGAACAGTGAAGGCTCCTACTGGGCTACAACACTGTCTGCCATGGGGCTCTAGACAGGATTCTGCACCTTGGTTTTCTCATCTGTGAAGCCAATAGTAACCGCCAGTTAAGCTGTGGCAAGTGTTAGATGGACAAACACTCTCTATTTTTCTTTGATTTTAGATTCAGGGGATACCTATGCAGGTTTGTTACATGGCTATGTTGCGTAATGCTGAGGTTTGGGTTTCTAGTGGACACATCGCCCAAATAGTGGACATAGTACCCAATCGGTACTTTTTCAACCCTTGATCCCCTTCCTCCCTCCTGGCTTTTGAAGACCCCGGTGTCTACTGTTTCCACCTTTATGTCCATGTGTACCCATTATTTAGTTCCCATTTATAAGTGATAACATGTGGTATTTGATTTTCTGTTTCTGCATTAATTCACTTAGGATAATGGCTTCCAGCTGCATCCATGTTGCTACAAAGGACAGGATTTCATTCATTTGTATGGCTATGTAGTATTCCAAGGTCAGAATAGCTATTATTAAAAAGTCAAAAAATAACCAATGTTGGCGATGATGCAAAGAAAAGGGAATGTTTATACACTGTTGTTGGGAATGTAAATTAGTTCAGCCCCTGTGGAAAGCAGTTCGGAGATTCCTCAAAGAACTAAACTAGAACTACCATTCAACCCAGCAATTCCATTATTGGGTATCTACCAGAAGAAAAGAAAACTCTTTCTGAGCCCCTACACTGCAACTGGTGTCCAGGAAACACAGACCAAACAATGTCGGCTGTTTCCTTCACATTATCCTTTGGGTGTCTCTCCATCTATTAAGCATTTACATTTAACTCTGTATCTGGAAATAATTCTGGTATTTGGTATATTATATAAATTTTTAATTAACTTTTTTAAGAAATTGCTACCCATTTATTCAAACATTTTCCTTCCTCTTATTTTTGAGTCATCTATTATTTATTCACTTCTTTGACAATGGACCATCATTGTTGGTAGGCTTTTCAAAATGGACAAAATTAAAAATAGCGATCCATAAGGTAAAACAGATATTAGTACTCCACCAGAATATCTACATAACATGGCTTTTGTTTTCCATTTGGTTTGGGGTTTTGGCTTAATTTAATTAAACTGTCCTGCTGCCAGCATTTTCTAATTAGCAATGTGGTATACTTGACTGACTGATGGATTCACAATAAAAAATTAAAAAACCTATATTCAAATGCCAGCCCTGAGATACTGTTTGTAGCAAGTCATTTGGCCTGAACCTTTGCTGTTTTTCATCTGTAAGGTAAAGTTAACAATACCTAACCTTTTTAACTCCCAAAAACGTTGTGAGATTCAAGTGAGATAATGTCTCTGAAATGTCAGGCAGGGGTATTCTTCCCATTACTATGACTATAATTGATACTATAAGGTTAGTTTGTATATTCCCTCTACTTCTGATAAATCTCCACATCCTTCTCATACCATAAAGGTAAGAGCTTGGACTGGGAGTCTGAGGACAGTTCAGGCTACTGACTTGATCATTAACCAGCTGCTAGATTCGAGGAAATTTGTGTAACTTCCCTGAGCTTCAGTCTTCTCATTAGTAAAATGGAGATTGTAGTGGGAATGAAATTAGCTAATGTGTATGGAAGTATTTAGCAGCCTGTACCCACAGAGAAGCACTGGATAAATTACAGTAATGTGTGGGTTATTCTCCTTGACCCTCAAGGGTCATTCTCCATCCTCTATGGATTGGATCCTTCACTTGCTCTCAGGCTTCTGAGAGATGCCAGACAATAGGAGACATGGGAAAAACAAAGAAGCAACTGGAGAAAGACATAAGGGTGTTATTTATTCTCCCACCCCTACTCCAGGGCCAGGGTGTGTTCACTTGGATGCTTCTCCTGCACCCAGGGACATAGCTCCTCTTTGGTGGCCTCTCTTCCAAAACCAAGGCTCTGCTGAACCCTTTTCATGATGAGTGGATTAGTCCCTTCCCATGCTGCTAATAAAGACATACATGGGACTGGGTAATTTATAAAGGAAAGAGGATTAATTGACTCACAGTTTAGCATGTCTGGGGAGGCCTCAGGAAACTTACAATCATGGTGGCAGGGGAAGCAAACAGGTCCTTCTTCGCATGGCGACAGCAAGGAGAGGAATAAGAGCCAAGAGGGAAAAGTTCCCTATAAAACCGTCAGATCTCGTGAGAACTAACTCACTATCATGAGAACAGCATGGAGGTAACCAGCGCCATGATTCAGTTATCTCCCACTGGGTCCATCCCAGAACACGTGGGGATTGTGGGGATTACGGGAACTACAGTTCAGGATGACATCTGGTTGGGGACATAGGCAAACTATGCCAATGAGAGACCATAAGAATGTCCCATTTATGCTGGCCTTCAGTGCTTCACTATCTCCTATTAATTCCCTTAATCCTATCCATACATCTGTAAATAGTCTCCTCTTAAAGTCACTTCAGTTGATCTTTGAGTATGCCATCTGTTTCCAGCCAGGATGCTGATGCAAATCTTAGTTCTTGTTTTAATTGGTGAGCCAACCCTTCAGGGTTCATTGAGTAGTATGAGTCTGACACTTAGGCAGCAGTATCCACAACCCACCTAGATCTGTGGCCCAGTCCAAAAGTAAGCACTTCTCACACTTCTCAACTTTCCAGAATTGGTTTAACAGTTGCTTTTAAAGGTACAGCATTTCCCACTAGAGCATTTCATGGCTTTTGTTCTGAATATCACATAAAGCAAAAGATGTTGTTGAATCCAGCAGTAAAATGAACATTCTAACTGGAAGATAAATTGACTTGTTGATGTCGTATCTCCTGACAAAACTTAGCACAGGATGACACCTCCCAAACCCATGGGACACCACCCAAGATGCTGGACTTCCAAGCTCCAGTGATGTTTCCTATTAGCACATTTGAGATCTGTACTATTCCAGCTTGGCCATGTTCATTCCATCAGAGCTTTGGCCAAAGAGCACTGCCAGAACGTTCACCAACACCCAAGTGTACGAGGAAATCAGAGCCTGGAAGGACTCGTGATACTGAAAGTTCCCTGATCTCCTCTGATATTTCTTTCTCATGAAACTTGCCAGAAATAAAATTAAATCCAAAATAAACTCACACATTTCAGAGATTGAACCATTTCATGACGGGAAAATGCATTTACAGTTTATACAACAGCAGACAGAAAGGAGGTAAACTGTTAGATGACCCCCTTTAAAAGTCATTTTGTTCTACTGCCACTGAAATAGTACTGTGAAAGAAAATGGGGTGTTTAGAATGTTTTTAAAAAATTCTGTAGTGTCAAACTTTCATAACTATAAAAGAGCAATCTCCACGCAAAATTTTCAAGAAATCTGTGTTTAGGCAGAGAAATTGTTCTTCTGGTTGACTTTGTGAAGAAAAAACAAATAAATGCAAACTAAACACATATGCACAAGGAAATAACATTTTGATATTTTGATTTTTTAATGAAATAATCATAAAAGGACTTGACCTCCCAAATGTCAACCTTCCTCTCCTCGATAACTCAGATGGTCAAACTTATGTTGCCTAATATGATAGCCACTAGCATTGCAACATATAACTACTTAAATTTAAATTTACTAAAGCTAAACTTTAAAATCTGCACTTCAGTCACAATAGGCACGTTTCAAGTGCTCATTAGTCACCTATGGCCAGTGGCCACCATATTGAACAGTGTGGATTATTGAACATTTTCATCATCACAGATAGTTCTAATGGACAGCATTGGGTCAAATTACTTATGTCTATGCATCTCAACTATTTCCAATGACAGCAGATCAGTACCAGCTATCACAATTTACTGAAGTTACAGACCTTTCAGGGGTAGCAATTATCCATTCCCTTAACCTCAGCCTTCCTCTTCAGAGGCTGGAAATGCTCAAGAGGCTTGGTAAGCTTGCTACAGAACTCTGGCAAGCCCACCATCAAATGGGTGCAGATAGAATTCTACTGGGACCTCCTAGAGAAAGTTTTATTTCCCTCATAAGGGTACTGCACCTTGCTCTTTCTTTATCCCTAAACATAAATATAGTTGGCCCTCTGTACCTGTGGGTTCTGCATCAGTGAATTCAAGCAACCAGAGATCAAAAGTACTGGGAAAAAAATTGCACATGTACTGAACAGGTACGGACTTTTTTCTTGTCATTATCTCCCAACCAACACAGTATAACAATGATTTATGTAGCATTTACACTATATTAGGTATTGTAAGTAATCTAGAGATGATGGAAAATATACAGGAGGGTGTGCATCAGTTGTATGCAAATACCATGCCATTTCATTCCATGGTCTTGACTATCTGTAGATTTTGGTATTCACAAGAGGTCCTGAATCGATTCCCCAGGGATACTGAGGGACAAGTGTATTGTGACTGGAGTTGCAGCAGCCATCCTGCAACCAAAAGGCAAATGCGTGAGAATAAAGGTCAACACACCAAATCCAAGAGAATCGAGATAAAGAACCTGCAATTTTGATGGGATCTTTGTGGAGCAAATAAAACTGATACAAGCAATTATTCATCTCTACTTTTCATTAAATGAGAACTTGTGTCCCTACTTGTTTATAAGACTATGAAAAGGATTTCTATTAGGAGCAGTCATTTTCTGTTACAATTGTTAATTCACAAAAGGGACGTTCTGTAAACTAAGTATCCTAAAATCAAAGATAATCATTACATCTAGAACAATCCAACTGGTAATAACAATTTATATTTATATTTACTTTCATGTCAAGCCTCACATATATTTAAGCAGATAACATAATCACAAAAAGAATTTGATTGATTTTACCATTATGTAATATACGTGTGCGGAAATATATATCCTGCAAATATATAAATTTATATTTTTTAAAAGCATGGTGAGAAATTATAGGTTGAATGGCAATATACTGAAGAGTTTTAACAAATAGCTTTGGATGTGAGTGTATGGATAAATTTTCTGCTTTAAATGTGTTTTTTAATGGACACATCCTCCTTTTGTGTGTATATATGTGTAGTTTATAAACATACAGAAACATATGTGGATAGATAATTTAACACTCTTTCAGATTTAAACAAAAAGGTATCTGCTAAAACCATGTCAGTAGTTGTTTTCCTGAAATGATATTAGAGGTTAATGAAAATATCCTTTTATCCACAAAAATACCATTTGTTCCTAAAATCCCACCATAAGAGATACTTCTAGCTTAAGCAACACAGGAGTTTTGAAGCCTGTGAAAAATACAGTTCTCCCTGAGGAGAGAACATATTCCTTGTTGGTTCTCTACATGACCTGGTGTGAGAAATACACCTTATCTCAAAGAAATGCCTTTGAGATATGGAAGGCTGTGGCTTGGAGTCTCATCAAATTAGATAATGGAGACATGGTCTGCTGACTTCCCTTTCCAACCCAGTCCCAATGTCATCTAGGACAGCTTGGAGCTATCACTAAGTCTATGTGTGCAGTAAAGACTGTGACTTTTAGTGGGAGCTGAGTAACAATTTGTGAGTAAGTGAATGAAGGAATAAATGACCAGCAATAAAGTCCACCCTTGGCTCTAGAGCACACACTTTCTCCAGCAGTACCACCTTCTCTCAGAATGTTGCCAGCAACCTCACCTTGAAGCTACTGTGGCCTCCCAAACTCCACATTGCAATGCGTTTTTTTGATGCCATGCATCATGTTTATTTTCACTCCAACTTGTAACTGGATTGCAATTGGATGTTCTTGCATTGCCCCCCAAAAATAAAATGTTTAAAAGCAATCTTCTAGGAGTTCAAGATAAGCCTGGGCAACAAGACGAAACCGCATCTCTACAAAAAAAAATATGAAAAATTAGCCAGGTACGGTGGTGCATGCCTGTAGTTCCAGCTACCTGGAATGCTAAGTGGAAGGATCGCCTGAGCCCAGGAAGTTGAGGCTGCAGTGAGCTGTGATTGTGCTACTGCACTCCAGCCTGAACAACAGAATGAGACCCTGTCTCAAAAAAATAAAAATAAAGCAATGTTAACAGTGATTTTAAACACTGTTATATAACTTTCCTTATATCAAAATGTTCTACCATACAGACAACTCAAATGTCAGAAATCCACAGGCTTTCAGATGGTTCTGTCTCTCATCTCCCACCCGTCTTCTCCCTTTCCTGGTGGAGCTGGGTTTCACCTACAAAATTTCAAAAGTAAGAAGTCCTCTTTGCTTCATATACCCTACATCATCACATGCTGATTCTACAAAGAGGACATTTGAACTTGGCTTTAGAGCAGATGTTTTATTCAATAACTTGACTCAGGTGATCTATTAAGTTTTATTTAGTTCTTCTATTTGCACATATGGTCCATATTAAGACTTTTACAAAGACACAAGGCATGCTGGGAGAGAGCTCTGCTAAGACTTTATGAAGTAAAACAACTGTCCCAGTTTGATATTTTTCCTGACATTTTAATCCACTGCTTATACACTTCTCTAATTGTAATGTTAAACCTTGGCCTGGGAAAGGGGGCCAATCTAAAAGAGAGTAATTGTTTCTAATTGTTGTCAAGAAGTTTTTAGCTGTATTCATGGGTAAATAAGGTGTTCAGAACTGTAATTTGGTGCCAAAAGCAGATACCATATTGCACTTCACCATTAGAAAGAAAGAAGCGAGAGAGAAAGAAAGAGAGAGAGAGACAGAGACTGACTGACTAGAATAATAAACTTCGGTCAGTGAAGCCAGGACCACTAAGGTTTTAAAGTGCTGAGATTCTTTGGTAAGTTTTGCAATATGAGCCCTTCTTGGCCCTTATGCACACTCAGATTAAACACCACTCAGATCCAAAGCTTGTTTATCTCTTTTACAACTGGAAGTTCTTCTGTGAATAACTCCTATAAGCCTCTTTGGTATAAAGCCCCCTTAAGTCATCTGCTTTGTCAGCTATAGGATTTTCAACATTTGTTTCATAAGTGTGGACCCTAATGGGATTTAAATCAAAAGAGGAATTTACTGCCGCCTTTGGGTCTTTGTAGTACCAGCTTGTGAAGCTTTGTCTGAGTTACTGGGAATGAAAAAGAAGTTAGTTTTTAATTTTACATATCAAATCACAGTCTACTTTTCAAAATACAGCACACTATAATTTCCAAAGGGACATATTTTATACACACACACATATGTATATAATGTTTATAGAGTATATATACTTGTCTGTGTATATATAAACACAATATAAAATATAGAATATAAGTATAGAAAATATATTACTCATTTCTCTTGATTTGTTTCTTTATTTAACACTAAACAGTATTTATTAAATGTAAAAGTTTCCACAATACCTCCTAAGAAGACAATTACAGAAATCAGTCAACTCCTCTTACTTTTTTAATGGCAAGGCATGTCCAGCCATGAAGCAACCACAGCCACATGAGCTGCTAAGTTCTCGCCCCAGTCAGTGTCCCAGCTGAAGCCTAACCGCCCAGGGCCAGGAACAGTGGCCAACACATCTGTGCTTCAGCCCGCCTCTGTCCACCTGGAGATGGGATTAGAGGCCACCAAGATCTCAGAAAACACTCACAGCTCACTAGCAGCCAATGCAATCCATGAGGTCAACTCAGGTGCAGATTAGGTCTAGTCAAGTAAAGCACACAGCCCCTCATCCAGTGAACTCAAACCCAAGCTGTCCCTTTAGTCTATGGGGGATTCATCCAAGCACCACTATTGGCCTTCTATAGTAATTTTCACAGTCAATTGCCCCATCCCCTTTGAAGCAGATCCCTTTGCACATAAAGTTATTCTGGGAATCTACCATCACATGACTATGTCACAGAAACAATGTCTCCCACTTACTTAATATCAAGCAGTAACAGGCATTTAACATGTGCTCTCTCTAACCCTTCAAGGCAAGTACTATCAGCCCCATTTTACAAGTGACGACGATAGAGCCCAGGCACTCTGAGACATCTGTCCAAGATCACTCCACTGATACAGTAGCAGACTCAAGGCTAAAACCAAACGTGTGTGGCTTTGGAGTCACTTGGAGCTACTTCAGAAGAACAGAAGAACACTCTCTCAGCTATGCTGGAGTTCCCAAACTTTGGTCAGTTCTCTCCCATAATCAGGTTTCTGTCATTCATGTTGCCATGGATGTGTCTCAATAGTCCAGATGTGTGATGGCATTTTACCAAACCTACTTCCCACTCCTCTTCTTTTACCTCCTTGTCTTAATCTGTTTGTGCTGCTATAACAAAATACCACAGGGTAGATAATTTATAAAAAAAACAGAAATTGATTTTCTCACCGTTCTGGAGGCTAGGAAGATCATGATCAAGGTGCGGGCTTGTTTGATTGTCTTGTGAGAGCTGCAGCACTTGGAAGGAAGGAATGCTGTGTCCTCACACAGTGGAAGGCTAAGGGGCAGGCTGAACATGGCATGAAGCCTCTTGTACAAGGCTTTTCATTCCATTCAAGAGGGGAGGAGCCCTCATGACTTAACCACCTCTTAAAGGTCCCTCTTGGCCGGGTGCAGTGGCTCACGCCTGTAATCCCAGCACTCTGGGAGGCCGAGACAGTCAGATCATGAAGTCAGGAGATCAAGACCATCCTGGCTAACACAGTGAAACCCCGTCTCTACTAAAAACACACAAAAAATAAAAATTAGCTGGGTGTGGTGGCGGGCACCTGTAGTCCCAGCTACTCGGGAGGTTGAGGCAGGAGAATGGCCTGAACCTGTGAGGCAGAGTCTGCAGTGAGCCGAGATCGCGCCACTGTACTCTAGCCTGGGTGACAAAGCAAGACTCTGTCTCAAAAAAAAAAAAAAAAAAAGGTCTCTCTTAAGGTCATCACTTTGGCCATTAAGTTTCAACATCTGAATTTTGGAGGGGACACGTTTAAACTATAGCACTCCTCAACCACGTATGCAGAGAAGGAAATCAGAGATAGGAAGATAATGTCACGTAACGTTCCTCTCCCTTTTCCAACCTCACCCATCTCCACTCAACAAAATCACATCAATTTGTGTGTGTGTGTGTATGCGTGTGTGTGCTATGTATGTATACATTCATATATATATATACACATTCCAATATGATGCATTGTTGTTAATAATGTTTGTTGACTGACCAAAAATGGATATATATACACACACACACATATAAATATATATATATTTACATGCATGTGTATGTGTGTGTATTCACACTTATAGGAAAGAAACTGCCGAAGAAAGTATATGAGATACGAAATGCAAACTAAAGCCACAGAAAGTCACTCCGAGTTGAGACTGGAGGATGTGTTTCTCAAATCTGCTTTTCCATATCATAGTATGGCCACTAAAACAAGTGAA
Source organism: Gorilla gorilla gorilla (assembly GCF_029281585.2). Taxonomy (NCBI): domain Eukaryota; kingdom Metazoa; phylum Chordata; class Mammalia; order Primates; family Hominidae; genus Gorilla; species Gorilla gorilla. The sequence goes on from NC_073235.2 coordinate 131,939,047, forward strand.
CAAGTGTGTGTTCCATTTCTCAATAAAGCAGAGCTGTAAACTGTTCAATGGGAAGTGCCAAGAGACTCTTATTAGCAGAAAGCGCAAGAGGAGAAGGCAGCGGATGTTTTCATAAATCACATAAATTCCTTAGTTTAATTTTTTTAAATAAGATCTTTGTTAGAAAATAAAAGATCAGAATGGTTAAAATTGCCTTACATCTTTCATAATATAATATGAATTATTCAAATTGGATTACTTGTTCAAAGCTGGAGAGGTTTTAGATGTGCAAAGAGAACAACAGGATAGGAATAATATATTTTGTAATATGAAAACATTTAGAAGCTAAAGGCCAGCTGGCATGACATCATAAGGTCTTTTGAACTACTTCATAGTTCTAGATGTACATGGGCAGGGTGGGGATGGGGCTGGGAGACCAAGATGAAAAAAGAGGTATAGAAATGAAGGGTCTTGAAATCCAGGTAATTGAAAGTAGTCAGTGTGCTAGATTTTTTTTTTTTTTTTTTTTGAAATGGAGTCTCACTCTATCACCCAGGCTGGAGTGCAGTGGAGCGATCTTGGCTCACTGCAACCTCCACCTCCCCGGTTCAAGCGATTCTCTTGCCTCAGTCTCCCAGGTAGCTGGGATTACAGGCACCCGCCACCACGCCTGACTAATTTTTGTATTTTTAGTAGAGATTGGGTTTCACCATGTTGGCCAGGTTGGTCTGGAACTCCTGACCTCAGGTGATCCACTCACCTCCACCTCCCAAAGTTCTGGGATTACAGGTGTGAGCCACCACGCCCAGCCTTGTACTAGATTTTCTATAGTTATTATACAACGAGGAAACCTCTACTACCAGCATGTGTCTCAGTTATTTTTATAGAATTGTTTTTAGCCAGTCAATCAACAAACATTTATTATTTACAACAATGCATCATGTTAGGATAGGCACAAAAATATCCTTAGTCTCAAGAAGCATATGACTTGGAAGGCTAAGACGTACAGAAAATACCCAGAAAATAATGTGTAATCCCTAATAAATGTGTTGAACACCATATGTCAAAGATGATCAAAGCTGTGGGGAGAGGCCAGCATGTTGACCAGAGTAGCCAGCGCTTCATGGAAAGGTTATGACTTGAATTTAACTTTGAAAAATGAAGAGGAATTAGAGACATTGAGCCAAGACAGAGAAGACAAATAAAACCTAAAACCATGGAGGGCCCTGAAAGAAATACAAAAAGAAGATCAGCTAGACTTCAGGTATAGGATTTAAAGCTGGTCAATTAAAGTTGTTAATTCCTTAAAGTATGGGCATTATAGTGGGTTAGCCAGGTGGGTCCAGTGTAATTCAAGGATCTTTTAAATGTAGAAGAGGGAAGAAGACAAGGCAGTCTCATAGCGATGCCATGTGAGACAGATGCAAGTGCCTTTGAATATAGAAAGGGGCCACAAGCCTAGGAATGTGAGCAGGGAAACTTCTGGTAGCTTAAAAAGGAAGAAAACAGCATCTTCCCTAGGCCTCCAGAAGTAACTCAGCCCTAACAACACCTTGATTTCAGCCCACTAAGATCCATTTGGGGCTTCTGACTTCAAAATCAGTAAAATCATAAATCTGTATCATTTTAAGCCAATAAATGTGTGATAATTTATTAGAGCAGTAAGGGAAACTAATGTATGGAATGTTCTCAAATTTCAGGTATTAGGGTGAGAATGGGGGGCCATTTGCCTACTAGACATATACCCATCTCTTTAACTGAAGAGAAAGCTAACAGGAGGTTAGGTAAGTAAGTAGTAGGTAAGTCTGGAGTTTCTGATAGCCACTGACCATCAAACAAGGACCTATTTTGAAAGACCATGGCGTTTTCAGAGCACCTAGCATGGTGCCTGATGCTAAATATTAAATATAAAAACTCCCTTCATAAATATTAATAGCAATTCTTACATCATTAGTGACTACAAGTCCAGTTTTCTAAATCCTGGTAATCAAATGCATCATGCTTTATTTTGAGTACTGAAATAACAGTTGTGATACTATTATCTCAGCCTCTGATCAACAGCTTTTTGTCCCCTTTCTTGTCCCTCTCCAGTGTTTCCTCCTCTCTCCCACCCTCTCTCTAGGCTTCTCTGCTCCTCTTCACCACTCAGTTCCTACAAGTACAGCTCTCTCCCTCCAGCCCCTCAAAAGCCATCAAAAGTTTGACCCCTGTGGTGGGAGGAGCTCTCAGAGCAGTGAGTCTCTCCACTGGAGAAAAGGAAAAGTAAGGCAGATTCAGGAGAAGAAATCAATCAAAACCACAGCTACTCTACTCAGAGCCTGAGGCAGAGCAGAGGAGCTGCCCACAGGCTGTGGTCCTGAAAGTTTGCACTCAAGGGAGCAAAACAGCAGGAAGAGTCTGAAGTCTGCTGACTAAGACCTCAGAAGGTGGTGACTTCCAAGGAGACACGACAAAGGGAAAGGACACAAGAGAGCGAATGGTAACTAGATGGGTGATTTGCAATATGTTTATGTGTTTTTTTCTATTAGAAATCTGTTTAAGATTTATTTTCATTTATTTTTTCTGACTTTTGAACTACTTCTTTCTAGAAACACTAAAATTAATCCTTGAAATAGTCACTGCAACACTGGCACCAACACTTTCCTCCACTGTTGCAATCACTGACAAGTATTATCGTTGTTCTTGAGCAAGGAAAGGGTGAGCTCATGCAGTGACATTGTGGTCCTATTAGTTACTTCAAATGGATGGGCTGGAGAGATGAGAGATTAAAATCATTCCAAGAAACTGGCTAATCGGCATTCCAGTCTGAAGCAAGAAGAAACGCCAGCCAAACAGACCTCCATGGAAAGAGATTTAACATGATGGCTTCCAGGCATCTTGGGATGGGGGGCCAGGCAGGAGGGAATAAAAAAGACCTATGGCCAGCTGGACACAAAAAGCAGCTTGTGGCAAAGTTGGCAAAACACATGAAGACATTTATTCTTCAGTAGTTCTTCAATGGAGTGGAAAACCAAAGCCTGTACTTTGAAGAAAGGGGTATGAATATTATCTTGGAACAAGATTCCCTGAGATGTGAGGCAGCACATCACCCGAAGATGATCTGTTGAGGCTCGATGAGCATACAAGTCTACCAACGACTTACTCTATGACCATATTAGCAATGGTTTTTCGCTTTTGAAAAAACATGTTACCTTTAGACAGTCACCCATGGGGTCAATTCAGGTACAAACTTTTAAGAAAGAGGCCCTCTTTTAAGCACAGAAGTCTCCTTTACATAAACTCACCCCCAAAGAAAAGTGAGGAACAGAGGGAAGAAGAGGGAGGAACAGGGGCCACCTCACGAAGGCAGGTCAAAAAACTTGCAAGAGATTTGGAGAGTTAGGCATCCATTTCCAGATACAGTGGTCAGTCACAGCTTCATAAAGACGGTTCTCCCACTTTAAAGGAGCAAAGCCACCTTCTTCTGAGAAGGTCACCGTTTTCTGCTGGGAATGAAATTTCAGGAGGGACTTTCCTGAAATGGTAAAGGAGAAAGAAGCAGCCCAGTCTGGACAGTCAGAACAACTGAATAAACCCTGGTTATCAGTGGGGAAAGAGGCTGCCACCAGGTCATTTTCACATCTTACAAAGGAATCTTCAAGGAAGAGCAGAGAGATAGCAGATAAGAAAACATGCAAAGGTGGAGAGCATAACTTGAGGAAAAATGAAGAAGAAGAAAGCAGGCGACTATCACCAGGTAGAAGGAAGAGGCCAGGAGGGTGATGTGGAAGATGATGGGTTACAGAAGACAGATAAAGCCACAGTAATTATCACAGAGCAGGGTAGGCAAACTATACCCAGTTCCAAACCAGCACAATACCTCTTTATATATTAAAGGTTTATGTAAATGCAGCCACACTCACTTGCTCATGTGTTGTTTATAGATAGCTATTTCATACTACAACATCAGGGTAGTGTGTCCTGCAAAGCCTAGCATGTGGCCTTCTCCTTTACACACACATACACACACACACACACACACACACACACACTGACTTCTAATATAGATGAGGATCTAAGTATTTTGGAAATCTTGTAAAATATTACTCCATATTAAGAAATTAAAACAAACAGAGGAACTACATGATAGATCATGAGTAATCAAGAAAATTACCCATTTTGGGAGCTAGGAAATCTTTTTGCATCCAGAGAATAACAATAGAAACCCAAACTAAACTTTATTCTTTCTGTGAATATGTTCAAGGACTTAGGAAAAAATATGCAGTCACCAACACCTGTCAGTGTTGCAGAATGAGGCAGTCAACACATAAAAAGATATCTACAGTTATGAATTACTTTGGTGGACAAGAGAAGCAAACAAATGTTATGTGAACATCTCCACTTACAATTTTCATTCATTCAGGCATATCCCCTATAAATATTGCCACACCAAACTGACCTAACAAGCATTATTCTCTAGAGAGAACACTGTTTTGATGGAAGAGATAGCAATTGTTTGCACAAAAATCACCTTGTACAACAGGAAAAAAAAAGGTTTTTTAATCTCTGGCAAGTGCAAAGCTGTTCACTTGTTTCTAATTATAAGTGGTGTGAGAAAAGGGAAAGGGACCTAGGTAGTGTGTCCCACAAAGCCTATGTAGAGAAGGAGATGAAGGAAAAACATTCTAAATAGGTATTTTGCTTAAAATTGAAGGCTATCCTAACATAAATAAGAAATTGGAGTAAAAGTGACATTTCTTAAATATCTTTACATTTTCATGTCCTTTACCCGCCCCATACACACAAGCACGTATAAATGCTTATTTGAATTCTGATATCAGAATGACTGATAAATTCTCAATTATTGAAGCAAACCATGGAAAGGAAGTCTATGGAATTACTTCCACTGGAGTTAATTTATAGTGACACTGGAATTAATTTACACAGACACATAATGAAATTAATCATTCCAATTTTAATTAATGTTCTTCTTTTACTCTCCTCTACTAAATGAAATCTACATGGTAGAAAAAGTGGAGCTAGTATCAAACTAATTAGTAACTCTGAAGGTTACTTTAAGTTTTCACTTTTATGTTAAAATATGACCCCATTAAGTTTCAACTTAGATAGTTCCTTTCCATTTAATATGAATTGCCTTACTTCTTTAAAACATTATATTTCCTTGGTGGTCAAGAAAATAAATATATCTTGGAGTGCAAGTGAATCCCTCAATTGTCATGAGTGGAATTGGAAAGCCTGCCTCTAATCATCCAACAAAGTTTTTTAAAAGGGTTGGGTGGGAGACCATAACTCAGTGGGATAAAGACTTCATTCGAGCATGAATTGCTCTCAAAATCATCCAACTTTATACTATATTCGCGGTTTAAAATGCCAAACCATATCATCACTCAGTTGATCTTGGAAAGTTTCAAAAACCGCAGGCCAGAGCCCAAAGATAAATTGGTCAGTGAATTCAGTACTTCCAGAAAGAGAGAAACTTTTGAAAGAAAAGAGGCCATAGTGGCTCTAGCGGCGCAATCGATTAGCATACAGTACTTATAAGAAAAGAGGCCATAAACATTTGTTTGCCTTACGAATAAAGTACAGCATTCCCTCTCCTTGATTAAGGTAGCTTTGGCTACTAGTTTGGGAGGTGGGATAGTCTACAAATGAGTAAGAAAGGCCAGAGTTAATCTACAAAGACATGAACTTTCACTCCACCTCTTGCATTTTTAAAAAGAAATGAATAAGTCTCTGGCCTCACAGGGAAGACATGGGCAGGAATAAGAGGAGACAGGCATTACCAGGCATCTCAGAGAGCATTACCAAGTGGGCTGCAGCATGGGTGCTAGTATTGGTCAAACCAGCATCATCATCAAGGCTCCACTACTAAACACCTCGACTTTGGCTACCTTCTTTCCTAAACCTGTTTCCTCACAGTAACACAGCAATAGCATTAGTAATGACCTCAAGAATATTGTAAAGATATTACTACTAATTATTGTTACTATTTAAAATACATCACTTAATTTGAAAAGTGGTTTATTCAACACCCCGCTACCATCACCACCAAGAACTCTTAGATTCTGCTTTACCTTTGTTGTCAAATAACCAAAAGGATGAGAAAAAAATGATTTAAAAGTTTTTTCTTACTATAGAGAACAAGTTCTCAAACTTCATAGAGCCTCAGAATCTCTGGGAAAGCTTGTTAAAGCACAGATTGCTGGGCTGCACTCCCAGAATTTCAGATTTAGTAAGCTAGCAGGAGGGGCCAAGAATTTGCATTTATTACAAGTTTCCAAGTGACAGATGCTGAAGAACTGAGGACCAATTAGAGAACCACTGCTGTAGAAGAAGTTTATAGTCGTTGGTTGGAAGCCTTTGGTTGAGAGGGAAAAGAGACTGAGACTCACAAATTCCTGGAGGAAACGAGTAAGGGAAAAACACAGAGAGAGGAATGTCCACCTTGCCCTTTACAGCCACAGACAAGAAGACAAAGCTGAACCCCCCGTGTCAATCAACACTAATGCGGTGGGAGCCTGAGAGCCTCAATGTTGGCTATGTAGAGATTTCAAACTCTGCTGTGGAAAGGAAATATGTTAGACATCTAGGGGGTTATGACTAGATTTAGGAATAGGGGATGGAAAGAAAAAAATTTCACAATAAACCTTTTAAATGATGATCTCTTAAGCTCCATTTTCTAATATATTCAAAGAGAAGGTCATGTTCAGAGCAGCGATGAAATTTAAGTCACTAATCCTTCACTGAATTATTTCAAGACATTGAAATTTTATTTTAATTAGATGGCTTAAGTCATTTACAATGTAATTCTGGACTACTTTTACAACTTGCTTTTGGTAGCATTAATTTGTAACACTCATGTTTAAACTACATGTAAGAGTACACATAAATACTCACAAGACACAGGCATAAAAGATAATGATTTTATTGTAATCCAATTCAACCTATACTCCTGGCACTATTATACTCATAAAATATGCATTGAAAACTCTAGGTGGGAGTTCTATTTTCATCTGTATCTAAATAGTCCAACAAGGCAAGACTGAACCATTAGGCCTGCTGGAAAGTATGTCACCCGGCAACAGCCCAAAGCCATTCAACTCTGAAAGTGTTATTAGAAGAAAGAAAAGTCAATGTAGGTAAAACGTCACATTTTCATTATTACAGATGCAAACAGATACATTGCTAATTATTTTCCAAAATCACTTCATCCTGGCAATATCATGAAAATAAAAATGAAGAATAAATATCAAATTCCATTCCTGAAGCTTAGTATTTCCAGACGTGTTTTACAAATAAAATGAATCCCCTGAGACATTCTGTGAATAAAGGATTTATGGTCAAAAAAAAAACTTGGATATCAGTGAATGTGACATCCTCTTCTTAGAACTTCTCTATTACTGAGAAGTCATACAGTACAGAAATCTACTTAGCTTTGTGTAACTCAGAGGTTCCCAAACCAAGTAAGCAAAACATCTTGTTTTCATGTCCGTTGTGTATCTCTCCTGGATATAGAGTTCTGGGTTGGCAGATTGCTCTTTTCTTTCACCACTTAAAACAAGTCATTCCCATTGCCTCCTCCTTTCCATTATTTCTGATAAGTTAGTGAACATTCATCATTGCTGTGTATATAACGGACTGTTTTTCTCACTGTTGTCATGATTACCTCATTGCTTTGACTTTCAGCATTTTGACTATGATTTGCCTAAAAAACAAAAGTGTAGTTTTCTTTGGATGTCTCCCACTTATGGTTTGCAAAGGTTTTTGAATCTTCAAGTTAATATTTTTCACCAAATTTGGGAAATTTTTATCCATTATTTGTTAAAATATTGTTTCATGTGCCAGTCTCTTTCTTGTCTCTTTCTGGGACTGCAATCACATGTATCTTATATTGCTTGATGTGTCCCATATGGGGCTCTGTTAATTCTTTTTATTTCTTCTACATTCTTCAACTGGAGTAATATCTATTGATCCATTTTCACATTCACTGGCCTTTTCTTCTTTCTTTTTCAATTTGCTGTCAGGCCCATATTGCAAAATTTTCTATTTTAGATATTTTACTTTTCAATTCCAGAGTTTCTATTTGGCCCTTTTGTAAACTTTTCATTACTCATTTGAGATTTTCCATTTGTTCACTCCTTATGACAAAATCCTTAGTTCCTCTAACAAATTAATAGTAGCTGTTTTAAAGCATTTGCTATTCCCACAGCTGTGTCTTCTTAGGGTCTATTTTTATTGACTCCTTTTTCTCTTGTTTATGTTTCATTTTCCTGCCAGAATTTTTTTAGTTTACACTGACCATAGTGGATGACACATTTTAGGACTCTGTATTCTGTTCTCATTCTTCAATAACAGGACTATTGATTTGTGTTTTAAAAAGCAGTTAAATTACTGGCTAATCACCTTTAACACGTGGAGGCTTGACTTTTACAGTTTGGTAGGCTAGGTCTGTTTCCATTTTGCCCTCAGTCCAACAGAAAAATTTATTTTACCCAGAAAAGCCTATAAAACACTATTAACCTAGCCAAAGAAATCTGAGTGTTGCACAAATAAAACAGAATGAAAAAGTATTCTTTATGAGAGCACAGGTTTTTAAGAGGTCCAATTCTTTCTTTATAATTCTGAAAGCTACTCAAACTATATCTTTTCCTGAAAAGTTAGTGAGTTATTAGGTAGTACAAATTCTCAGCACTGTAAATCAAGCTTTATTTTCCCCCATATGGTCAGAAAAGTTATAATAACTAACCTAGATCACCAAATAAGAAGCAAAGCACCTAACCACTTCTCTGCTGAAGTTAAAATAGAATCTTCATTTTTTCACCTGCTTTCTTACAAAAGTTACCTTTTTTCAAAACTCACATATAACAAAATGCTTACATATAATACAGAACTGTCTTGCTCCCATCTTCACCACTTTTGACAAATTCGTAAACCTCTATAAGTACCCTTTTTCTCCCTTGTAAAATACTAGTAACTAGTAACTAGTAACACAGTACCTCTTAAGCACAGCATCAGGTACAGAGCTATCACTCAGTAAATCAGTGTTTTTGTTTTTGTTTTTGAGATGGGGTCTCACTACATCACTATTTCACCCAGGCTTTTCTCAAGCTCCTGAAACTCAAGTGACCCTCTGGCCTTGGCCTTCCAAGTAGCTGAGATTACAGGTGGGAGCCACCATGCCTGGCTAGTAAATAGCTATTATTAAAGTCAGAGACCTCTACCTCTAGATCATGAGGTGGAAAAATATTTAATCCAACAACTAAAATAGAGTTTTCCTGTTCTGCCTAATTAGAGGCCAGCTAAAATCAAAACTCACAGTACTTGCTATGACTCAGCTCACTCCATATAATAAGAACTGCATGTCCACAAGCTAAAATATAGCTTAGTTATAGGTCCAAAAGAAAAACCCGTGATTCTACACCCACCCTATCCCACTGCCACCTGAAATATGCTGCTTCGACTGGTAAAACTGGCTGACTCCATATCTGGCCTCATGCTCCACTCAGCTGCCTACACTAGGAACCTCAGGACTCTCCTCTACATTTCCCGTCCTCTCTAATCAGCTGTCAACCCATTCTGCCTCTTCACCCTCACTCAAAACCTCTGCCACCTCCTCAACCCCAAAGTCACTGCTTTAGATGATATCTTCATCCCCTTTTGCCTGTACCATTTCCAACAGCCTCCTTAAAACATTTCCCTGCTTGCAATACATTTTCTATACCACCAGCAGAATCATCTTAAAACCAATCTGAGTCATTTGTTACCTATAAGCTCCCAACAGTTTCCCAATGCCTAGAAAATGAAGTCCATGCTCAGTAACATCCTATAAAATGTTGTGCTATAGCCCAGTTGTGCTTCCATACTCTTTCACTCCAGTCCTTCTCCAACCCTTCAGCCTCATGTGATGTGCTCACTCTTGTCTGGAACAGCCTGAGTTCACAGCTCTGTGAAGATTCTTCCCTATGCCTAGGGTAATCTTCTCTACCTACCAAATGCCTATTCATCCTTATATTAGTCCATTCTCACGTTGCTGATAAAGATATACCCAAGACTGGGCAATGTACAAAAGAAAGAGGTTTAATGGACTAACAGTTCCACATGGCTGGGGAGGCCTCACAATCATGGTGGAAGGCAAGGAGAAGCAAGTCACATCTTACATGGATGGCAGCAGGCAGAGAGAGCTTATGCAGGGAAACTACCATTTTTAAAGGCAACAGATCTCATGAGATTTATTCACTATCATGAGAACAGCATGGGAAAGACTCACTCCCATGATTCAATTACCTCCCACTAGGTTCCTCCTACCACACATGGGAATTGTGGGAGTTACAATTCAAGATGAGATTTGGGTGGGGACAGAGCCAAACCATATCAATCCTTAAATAGGTTACATCGTCTTCTTTGTGAAGGGTTCCTGTCTAGGGCAAGGTTTATAATTCCCCACTCTGCTTTTATTATAGCACAGATTTTGCTGTACTGTAATTACTTATCCATAGGTCTATTGCATCCTCAAGACTGTGCACTCCCAGAAGACAATGACAATGCCTGGTATAGTATCTGGCTCAGAGTAGGTGCTCAAGAAACATTTGTTGAATTAATAAATGAATATCACCTTTAAAAAACTTTTCTGTAGCTAACATTCTACAGGTATGTGGCATTTGAATATGAAGCCCAAAGATGAAAAACAAGAACGAAACAAAGTATCTGCCTCACAGTAAATCCCACCACCCAAGGGAACTAATCAAATAAAACAATAAATAAGGAGGCTTAGTATTAATCTCAATCATCTTTATCTGTATTCCTCCAATACCAAGAGAAATGAAACTCTTGTATTTTTACACAATCAAAGTTACATCTCCACCATTCAAAGCCCAATTTAGTAACTCTCAGCTTTTCCTAGCTCATACATTTTTGTTATAATGCTTTCTTTTCAGATCATCTAAGTTTTTTTAAAAAATCATCTTATCTTGGTTTTTGTCAAGCAAAGGTTAATATTGGATACTTTAATCACAAAATTAATGTTTGGCACTGGGTCTTGGCAGAAAGCCCCACGTGTAATTTCTCTGGGACTAAATTACTCATTTCTAATATAAACATAAGAATAAAGCAAAAACTAGCATTATGTAAACAAAATATGTTATTTTTTAGTTCTCAACTGAAAACTCATGCAACCTCATTTAACCACTATTTCAATGAGACATGGGATTTTATTGTGACACAAGACAAACCAGGATCCCTTGTTAAGCAGTCAGCATAGTCCAAAAGAACCCCATACCCAGTAGCCTTTTTCCAGTCAAATTTTTAAGCAGTCTGGTTTCATTTTTTCCAAATACAGAACCAAGTATCCCTGATTCTTATCGTCATCCAAACAACTGCAACCAGCTGTGAAAACTAGAACTAGGAATCAAGTCTGTCTATAGGGAGTCCCCTCAAAGCTACTAAGCATGACCGTTTTCATCAACAAATATTCATGACCCTATTTTCCAAAATTCCAACTCTGCCGACCATTTCATTTTAAAAAGAGAGAAAGCAAATGAGACAGAAAGAGAGATTCAATCCTTTAAAATCCTTTAATTTTTCTTCCTTTCAACTCAGTCAAAATTAGGTAACCTCTCATACGAAAGTTAATTATCTTCTCCTCTTTTGGGATTTTATTTTGTAACCCCCCAAATAATGCATTTATTACAAACACAAGATACCTCTTCTATTGCCACAATCCTCACATATTATCTAATCTGCAAAAGCAATTCCCTACTTTGTTAAAAGTAAAACCATGGACTCTTCCTTTCCCATTTCCTTATTGAGAGCTTCATGTCCCAGGCTTTGCTCTCTGGATTCCCATCAGAAGGTTCCTACAAAATCCTCCCTACCTTATGCTCTGCTTCTGCAGCATTAGGTATGACATCTGCCATGGCATTAGCCACTTCAGTGCTCAGAGAAATAGAAAAACCATCCTGGAGAACTTCAAAACTCCATAAGCAGAAGCTTCAGGTAATAGAAAGGGAGCGTTACTTGCTTTTCAGTTGCCTAAGATCAAAATCCCACACACAGGTCTGTTGTGTTGCAAAGCCCATCTCCACCAGTAGACATGTTTTTCTTTACACTTAAAAGAGCTGTCCAAACTAATTAAGGCATTTGCATCTTCTCCTTGACAACACTCTTAAAAGCCCACCTGTTGTGTGAAACTCTTCTGCATGACTAAGTCTCTTGCACTCCCTTTTTCCTGTGTTCCCTTTGGAGCACATGACTTCATAAAGCTTGTCTCTTGGCCATGTGCCTCCCTACTCCCAAACAAGGCCAAGATGAAAATGATGCTTCTTGTAACACTCCAAGCCTCCTGGTAAAAGATGCAGTGGTGGATATAAGCTCAAGTGCTTCTTACTCCTCATTCCCAAGTTCAAGTGAAAAAGGCAACTTGTATTGCCTTGCCTACTTTCCTTCCCTCTCATCAGCCTTTACTAACAACAATTATAATCCTGAAGGTATGAAGATGCTACTTGTTTTAATCAGAATAGATTTGTGCACATTACATTAAAAATTCTGACAAATTCTTAACACTTACTATTACTTAGAGTGCAAATTACAGTGCTGCTTACCAAGACCATTAGCACTGGGGGTCTGGGGCAGCTATGCCACACCTTTGATTAGCTGACTGATAAAAAATACTTGAACGTATTTTATAGTTTATGAAACACTTTTACATATATGATCTCATTTCACACTCAGAAGCTAATGAGGTAGATTTTATTAGACTCATTTTGCTGAATGGGGAAATTGAGGCTCAGAAGTTTGTGTAACTTGCCCAAAGTTATACAGTACTTAGTAGGGCTAAAACTTCCATGAAAATTTCCCAATTCCTAGTTCTACCCTGTTCCCATTATACTACGTTCACTTAGGCCAAGGGAATGTTTAAGTCATGTTTTATCCTGCATCCTTCATTTTGGCTGTAGTTTCGTTGGTTGTTGGGCTGTTTTTCGTGCTCTGTTTGTTACATTTTGCAGATCAAATTGTGACAGGTACTTCTTTGGTAAACCTGAACAAATAAGAGTTATTTCTTCTCTTTTTCTGTAGAAATAAAAACAGAATTTGCATATAATAGCAATCGCTGATTCCTGTCTAGGCTAGTTAGAGTTTAAAAAGTTGGAAGACCTCACCCACAGCAGTTCCAAATGCAATGCTTTACATTTAGGTAATTATCAATTATCTTTCAAATTCATATTAGCCAGGGAACCAATACAGCCAGCCTACCAGAAGGAAATGATGCTTCAAACTGCGGAGCTGCTGGCATTCAGGTCATGAAATAACATAACTACGAAATTATGCAAGTAAATACCATCCTCATTCACATAACATTTGAAAAATAATTGCTGTAAAGGAAATAATGCAATATCATGCAATATCCCTGCAAGGTCCATTTTCAGGCCCATATTTCACTACACAGAAACACACATACACATAATTGAGGAGTTAGGCTTCCTTGGTTACATACCCGTCTAACAATAAACAAGCTGGAAGTCAGTCACTCTATTCATGTTGAGCTGTGGGCACACACACCCATTTATTATCTGTGGGACTGACTGTGCCGCAAACCTTAGTGGCAATAAATAGTTGCAGAGGAAGAACCATCCACGGAACAAATAAAAACATGAGTGGATTCCAAAAAGTACCAAGATTTGCTCAACAAAACTCACTAGGCAAGGCCAGCACTATAAAAACCTGCCTCCGATCCTTCAACTGAAGTAAAATGTCTCTGGCAACTGGGAATAGTTAAAATTTCCTATTTTCTGATTATTCCAAGTGCTTACCTCTGCACATCCGGTCTCCAGCTGGGTTGGTCAGGACAAGAAGTCGCCTAAGAAAGCCAGTTCTCACAATCTTTTCAGACCAATTTAGCAATTTGCAAAATGGAGAAGGTTTACCACGATGGAAAAAAAGTAAGGTAGCCTCAGCAGTAAAAATAACCAAAGCCACAGACAATGACCCACCAACTCAAGTACAGAAACAGAATCCACATCACAATAAGAAAAATTCTACTCAGGGAAAACAGAAAGGGAATATAAATAAAACCAGAGAACTTCTATCATTAATGTGCATATGGGGCAAACTGAATACAAAGCTCCATAGAGGAGCAAAAATTTAACAATGATGATTTCTAGAAAGCACGGTGTATCATTGAGGATTAGCTTCAGCTGCAAATGAAAGATAAAGCAAAAGAACATTGGTTTAAAGAACATAGACATTTCCATCTCTCACACAGAAACAAAGCCTGGAGTGAGAGGCCCAAGGCTAGTATGGCAGCTCCAGAACTCACACATCTTTATGTTCTACAGTTCTTAGCACATGGCTCCTCTCACATGGCTTAAAAGGGCCTCTCATATAACCATCACATTTATATTCCTGCCAGATTACAGGAAGAAGAGTGCAGAGATGCATGCATCCTGCCTGTAAGATATCCCTGCTTATGTCCCACCAACTACAACTAAATTGTTGTATGACTAGTGCAAGTGAACTTGGAAATAGCAAAACATCTCATAACTAGTGCAAGTGAACTTGGAAATAGCAAAATATTTCTTTACAATTGGCATTTGCAGTGGTTGGAAGATAAATATTTTACAGCTCGAGGGAATTCAGGGCCTTGGGGTCCATGCAAACATCCAAAAGATATTTAGAAACTACCTACTTTTGCCAGATACTAGGCTCTGCACTGGAGAACAGCCCCTGCCTTTAGGCACAGACAGTTCAGTGACCACCACTCCCTAAAACAACTAGAAGTGACGTTTATGAACATGCCTGCATAATGTCTTCTTCTTTAACAGTTTACTTGGAAATAACCTCCAACATACCAAAACACAGTAAGAATAAGACAGCTTTATCAGATCTACCAACCACCAACACTTTTATCACATTTGCTTTATTATATATTGTCATTCTCACTTATTCACTTTCTCCCACCTCCTTCCCTTACTACTCCTCTTCCTTCTCATCCTCCTCATCCTTCCTTCTCTCTCTTCCCTTTCCTTACCTTTTTCATCCCTTCACCCACATGCATTTGAGAGTAAGATACAGACGCTATTTCCCGTTCATCCCTAAATATATCAGTATATATTTCCTAAGAACAAGAACATTCTCTTGCCTAACCATGGTAAAATTATGTCACCAACTAACTCAGTGAAGTCATTTATACTAATGTTTTTCCTGGTCCAGGATCAAATTCAAGATCATGTACTGCACTGGGTTGTCATGTCCACTCAATCTGGACCAGTTTCTTAGCCTTTTTTTCTCTTTCATGGTACTGATATTTTTGAAGAGCCTGAGACAGTTGTTTTAGAGAATACATGCTCCTGGAACAGGAATATGATGCGAGTGAGCCTTCTCAGTGCGTTGTATCAGGAGGCAGACGATCATGGTTTGCCTCATTATGGGTGATGCTAACTTTGATTCTTTGTCTAAGTTAATTTCTTCCATTGGACTTTTCCAGTGGAAAGTTAGCATTTTCCTGTAGTCAACTGATAGTGTCTGGTGAGATACTTTGAGACTCTATAAATAACCTGTCCCACATAAAACATTCACACACTAGTTTTATAATCACTAATGATTCTTGCCTGGATTAAGTATTATTATGATGATTGAAAATGGTGATTTTCTAACTCCATCATCCCTGCTTTATTTATTAGGTAACATTTTATTGTAAGGAAGAGCTTACCTTTCTTATCTATTTATTTGTTTGCTTATTCCTTTGTTTAAATCAGTTTATATTAGCATGAACTCAAAGACTTATTTTTTTAAAATGGCTAAAATCCACAAAAGCTGTTATTTATTTTGAGGTGTACTAAATTTGTCCAATGAAAGCCAAGGGGCCTTCCGTGTCATGTTGAAATAACTTTTTTTTTCTGAGCACTTCCTTGCTTTCTACAACAACAGATAATGTGTTTAGGAATCTTAGAGACCTCTGGCTTTCTTGATGATGCTCAAATGGAGCTCACTTTGTTTTACACAAGGAAAAGCAACCTAAAACTTTCTCCCCCATCTGAAAGCCCACCAGAAAACAGATGCAACTCTGAACAAGACAGATTCTATGTTTTATATTTTTAATTAATTGCCATTTATGAATAGCTCCAACTATTGTCATCTCTTGCATTCCTGAAATTAAATATAACAAAGGGAATGTCCCTAACAGTAAGTAGAAATAACTTGGATACAAGCTATCTGCAATGTATAATATTTTTATTTAAATGTCAAGAAAATCCAGAACACATTTCAAAGAGTTTAATATAAACACATAGAATTGTGCATTTTCCCCCATTAACGTGTGGCTCTAAAGACAAATGTAAGAAAAATACCTCTCTCAACACAAAAGTAAAATTCTTCTCTTAGCATGCTCATTATGCCACTCTATCTCTTACCTTTCCATCCACAGAAATTAAGAGAGATGGCAAAAAATAAATTATAAAATATCATTAGTTTATTGAAGCATGACATAAATATATTCACTGAGCTTGTATGGTGTTGCCGGCCTTGTATTCCAAGTATTATTCCATGTGCAATGGGGCACACAAAGATGAACAAAGACCCAGCCCTCAGCTTCTAGGCTTTTGGAAGATAGAAGTCCACACACAATTCCAATAAAAAGAAAAACAAGAATGAGCTGAATGGTATAACTGAAACAGAAGAACAAACTGTGGACACCCAGAAGAAAGGGACGACTCATTGCAACTGGATACCAGGAAAGACTTTGGCAGAAGAGGGGCAACTTCAACTGCTATGAGAGGAGTATGATCCCCCAGGCAGGGCAGGCGGCTGACAGGAGTATGATCCCCCGGGCAGAGCAGGCGGCTGACAGAAAAGGATATTTCAAAGTTACAAAACAACATTAGCAAAAGCATCAAACATCAAAACACACAACTGTGGAAGATGGTCTGGAATGTATGGAAGGATGTAGAGAGAGATAAAGAAGATGGTTTACGAGCTTGAACCAAAGCATCAAAGCAACTCCTTAGCATCCGATAAAGGCACTTTTTTATAAACATTAACTACAGAAAGTGGAGGGAAATTGTTTCACCTAATCACTGATATTTGAGTTCATTTGGCTTTGTTCCCTACAATCTGCTCACATCCAATGTGAAAAAGACTGCAGAAAAATGAAATAAAAGGAAAAGAAGGTATAAACCAAATGATATTTTCCCAAATAGAAAATTGTCCAAACAGCATCTGTCCAAACAAACATAAAAATTCCCAACTTCTGAGTACTCAGATGCAATTTTTTTAATCACAAAAAAGAGTCTTTCTTTCTTAGGACTCTTGGCAGTTTTCAACACATGCCATTGGACAAAATGCTTTTATTTAAAGATGGGCTAGAAAACCATCTGATACCATATCAGACCCAGTATCAACTGACTGTTCAAATCAGAGGACTGTGTTGCTTTCAGCATTATTGCACCAAACCACAGGAAAAAAGCACAAAGGTGCTACGGCAAATAAAAAAGCTCACAGCATCTGGGGATATCGCATCTTCCACATCTGCCATTATTTTAAACTCAACACCTGTGGTAGAGGTGGCTGGTATGATGCTGCCAATTTTCTCATTTTCCTTATTGACAGAACTCCGATTTGGTTGGGGGCAAAAAAGTGCCCAGTTAAAATATTTTCTTTCCCAAGCAAATATTTGGGCACATGTCACAGTTCTCATCCCTGAGGTGTTAGTATCCTTCTGGGTAGGACTCGAGGGGAAGCTTTTGTTTACCTAATAAAAACCCAATGATGATGAAGACCCTCATCTTTGCCCTTTACAGCGTCTTAGGATGGAAGTTTCCCCTGTAGTAACATGGATCTACCTGGCATTTAACTGATTGAAACCTTCTTGAGCACAGGGACCTCTTCTTTATACCCACCTTAAAACTCAGTTTGGCTCCTCACTCAAAAACAAAAGATCAGTCAACATTTGCTGAAAGTAAAGACTATGGGAAATTAACACGAGGAGAAGCACTGTGACAAATCCAAATCACAGTCAGTGCACTTTTACCCTACAGTAATCTCCATCAATCAATTCAAGAGTGCCCAAATCTTTCAAGTATCACCATCCTTTTTACATCCAAAATGTTGCAGACCCACACATAGTACTTTGATGCTCAATGACTGAAAATGCACTTAAAGTCCAAAAGCCACTGTGAATCAATAATGATTTCAAATAAGTATTTCTTTTAATAAAGCACACAAGATTTGAAAAGTAATTGAAATATTTGCAAGGTACTGTATTTTTTTTCAGTGTATAGGAAATGTAGAATGCACAGAAGGTTAACGGTGGCCTGGAAGTAATTCCATGGCCCTCTTGAGTTCCAAGATCCGTTGGTCAAGAATTACTAATCAATACTAAAAGCACTGTATCTGAGTCTATTCCACTGTCAGTATACCACCCAGAACCCCCCAAGATGTGAGTTTTAACATAGCCATGACTTTGCCTTTCATTTTGGCCAAACTTGGTTTCCAATTTCTAAAGCAGGCTTCTGCTCATATTTATAATGTGAAAATTTTCTTAAATGTTAACACTTATGAAATCGTTATGCTACATAAAAATTCCCCTGAGTGTGAGATACACGAAGAAATGCAAGAGATGAAAAATAATTTGCTCTATCACACATTTTCATATTTACCATTAGGCATTAAAAGCTTCAAATCAAAATTAAATTTCCTATGTAAAATTAAAAAGACAAATAGCATCAGTTCCTTAAATTAGCAGAAGCAGGCATCTGCTAAAGTTCTGAGGTAGACATTCAGTGCATTTTACAAGAAATCAACAATATGTCCATTTCTTCCAGTCCTTGGATCAAAATAAGTCCATTCGTTCTCTTCATCTATAACCCAATAAATAAGTTTTGATGGCCATCTAATGCAAAGATAATGCCCTCTTAACCATAAGCTAAAGAAAAAAAAGCTTAAAAAAAGAAAGAAAAAAAACACACAAAGAAAGCAATGGCTTTGAAGCAACAGCCAAATTTGTTTTTGTCCAATTCATTTGTGTCTTCCAGCCCACCAAGAGCTTACAGCCACTGAAAAGGGAAGATGGAAGAAAGGAGAGGTGGTGATGGCCCCTTGGGAAAGCCATAAAAAAGTGTCTAAAAGGCTCAGCAGTTAGCAAGAGAGTTCAAAGAAATCAGGAATGGAAAGAACTTCACTCCCATTAATTATAGGGAAAGGAAGAAGAGAGAAGCAAGAAAGGAAGAAAGTTGTTTTTGTTTTTGTGTTTTTAAGTTGGGGGCAGAAAACACAGATGTGGTCACAAATAACAGAGCAATTCCACCTTACTTGCAAAGTTGGGATCCCTGTAAATGCAAATTAATTTTGATTTCCAAAAGACTCCCTCTAAGTTTCATCAACTGCTTGCCTACTCCTAGGACGTGCCAGCACACATCCTTTCCAGTGCAGAGCAAATACATATCTCATGGGCCAGCTCCTGTTCAGCAAGGGCATTCAATTACATTATGAAGAAAAATGCCAATTCTCTGGGCCAAGGAGTAAAGAGATCAGCATTGAGCTTGAGCTATTTACCATTAACAGAGTAGAGAGGAGACATAAATTAGTGGGTTTTTTAAACTCTGTATTCTTCTTTCCCTAGCCTGCCTTACTTCCAGAAAACCCCTGAGCTGTATCACTCAGTCTGTCAACTTCCTAAAACAGATATTGGCTGTACTCTATACCTGAATATTTAAATATAATTTCTCCAAGAAGATTCCCACAAGGGAAATACTAATTTGAATTTCTTTGGTTGCACAACACTTCCCCAAATTTGCACTTTTGCAAAGCCATTCATTTCCTACAAAGCATCAAGTTCCTAGAGAAAAGACAAGGAGGTGGGTGGGGAAGGGGGTAGGGGGTGCCAAGCTAACTAATGCCAGATGAACTTTCCTGGATCCAGAGGGCTTTGTTTTGAAGATTTCTGCCTTGTGTTAAATCAAAGTAGCAAAGCAGGTCTTGAAAACTGGGGAACTATATTCTCTACCCAGAAGGTCAGGACTGCCAAAGTTGGAGGTATTTAACTTTCTGGGCTAAAGAATCCACATTGTCCTAGAGTGAACTTACAGAGCCATTCACATTTTTAACCAACAACTACAAATGTTTCTTAAGAAATGAAGCTCAGACAGACTAAGGCCATGTCTTCTTTGACTATTTTGGCCAAAGCAGCTATTTGCATCCCTGACACTATTTCCACTCTAGGCTCAGAGATAAGAGGGATTTGTTTCATAATGTGTACCAAAATTACTTTATTTGTTTTGGATGCAGTAAAAGCATCATTACTTAAAATGACACTCTGCTTTTTCAGTGCAGCAATTTGGCAGGAAGGTGAGAGTGACATCCAAGTTATAAAAATCTTAAGATTTATAGGAGATGCCAATAGCAGGACTACACCCTTATAAACAACAAGGACCAAAAAACCTTTCTCCAAAGATGGGCCAGAACCTGGAAGCTGTGGGCCAGTACTACGGTAAAATGAGGATTATCTTCATTCAAAGTCACTTAATAAAGTAAGGGTATGTGCTTAAAAGAAATTCCAAGCAAAAAAAAAAAAAAAAATTGTGCCCTTTCTCCATCTCCCAGTTAAGCATGCACAGTTTTTACACGGAAGGGTACCCATATACAAGGACACTGTGCATCCATGGGTTTCTGGTATTTTACAGAGCTTTCAAGCATGGCTCCTTCACTTTTCCCCAGACATATGCTCTGCCCCACATATCACCTTTTGTGAAATAGAATTTGAAGACTGAACATCAATTGGTTCAAGGGAAATGCTACCTGTATATCATTCAGTTCTACGGTTGCAAGCAATAGACACCAACTCTGGCTGACTTAAGCAGAAAGAAAAAATACTGGAGTAACACTGAATTGAAAGGAGAGGGAGAGGATCCAGCTCAGAAAGGAGAGGGATAGAGCCACTACCAGGGTCTGGGCAGCAGGACGACAGACCCTCTTCGGAAATGGTTGCCAGCATTATCAGCTCTGACTACTTTGTCTTTTTGTCACCTTGCTGAGGATTCCAACTCCCGGGAGAAAGTGTCTAATCAATCTAGTTTGGGTCACACATAGTCCCCGTGGCTAAAGAATGGCACATTCATTACGAACAACAACAAAAAAACCTCCAAAATTGAATGGAGTCTCCCTACTGAAGAGGGATAGAATAGTTCCCCAAAGCAAAATCAGGGTGTTGTTACCAGAAGATGGGAAATGAAGCTGAACAAAAAAACAAAAACAAAAACAAAACACAGATGTCCACTTCTGCTTCTACATAAACAGTCTTAGCATTCCTATTGAACTGTTTATTTTTTCAACTTCTAGGGACAACTTTGGCAAAAACTACAACTAATGCTATTACCCAAGTCTGCGTTACAATGTCCCATATAAAGAACCACATGATAAATTCCAGGACCTTCAAGTTAGAAAAACGTCAGGGCTCCAGATGAGCCAATATACATTCTTCTATTAGGCCATGAAGGTTAAGTAACTAATCATGTTTCTCTTTTTCCCTGGGCTGCTAGGAAGCTCAGACCTAAAAGTTTTAGGCTGAGCTATGACCTTGGTTATAATTCTAGTCTAGGTTTTCAGGCACAACTAAATTCCTCCTTTCATTATATGACTGGTGTTCAAGGGGTTTTATGTTTAAATGGTATGTTTTAATGTTTAAATGATATGTTTCTCTTTTATTGACAAGTACTTCAAAAGCATGTGAATTTTTTTCCCTTACTAACCAAAAGCCAACCTTTTCAGAACTATATAGGAGTCTAATGTATATTTGTATTTTCTGAGTCTGTAGTTTGGCCAGGACTTTTATATTCTGTGGGCATCACCATCCCTTTCATTTTCTGCTACTGCAAAAATAATAAGCTTCTGCAGCAGAAACTATTTCAGATGAATTTCTGGTTTTAAAAGGTGCTACAGGAAAAACAGATTAGATGAGAGAGAGTATGCACACTAAATCTCAATGTGATTAGAGTGTGCAATATTTTTTCAAATAGTTACCAATAGAGTTCACTTTTTACGGGAAGGGGGTCAAATGGAGAGCAATAGACAACTGTCTCAAGTCTATAATAGCCTCATCCAACTCAGATGGATGATGGACATCTCAGGGACTGGAATGCACACAGCATCCGTGCTTTCATGAATCAAGTGGATGGGTTGAGGGTGGGAGATCTAATTCATTGTTTTATAGCCCAAGCCACTGTGTGAGTCGATTCCAAGTACGTTTATGCTAAAAATCATCAGAATCCTGTAACTGCAGGAAATGGGTAGCGTTAAGCAGATGGGTTCCACACCTGGAAAAGTAAATGAAAGCAGCAGTAAGTTTGCTCCCAAGATGACCAGTAAAATGTCTGCAAAGTGCTTTTGAGTGTTTTTTGGTGGGAACGGAGATTCTCTAAATAGAGAGGTATTACCACCATTATGGATGTTTTTCAGTTTGGGTTTTCTGAAATGGCATTTGAATGGGTCTTCCATTGGCTGATAATCTGTGAGGAATATGTTGAAATCCATTAAATTAAAAAATTATTCTCCACCCTCTACATGTCCTCCATTTTTGGAAGTAATCTCTTCCAATGTTTGGCAGTAAAATTCCCCAAAATAAGCCAATATCACAACAATGAGAAGTTTTAGTTGCCTGGCGTGGGATATGTAGGAAACAGGGATCTGCATTTAGTTAAAAGTAGAAGAAGCCTCCCACTTGTGCCTGGAACCCCTCCCAGATGCTCTAGATTAGAAAATAGGATAAGCCCCAACACTTCTAGTTCCTATGCATTGGTTTGCCCAGGAGACAAGCAATGACCATGGCTCCCCACTCCAATCATGAAAACTCCATCACACAGCTGTCAAAAGAGAGGGGACAGAAGTTGGCCCCCATGCACCTGAAGGTGGGCTGCGAGAGCTGTGCTTGGAGAGCAATGAATGGTGCTAAACAAGTAAAATCAGTTACCACCTTGGTCTTTAAGAGTCAGAAGACCAAGGACCTGGTTCTGTTTCCAACACAAGGTGAACTTGAGAGGCAGCTTTTACATTGGCCAAATGAAGGAGCTGAACTAGATTGGTGTCCCCAATTCAAGTGTCCACAGGGCTCAGCAAGCTGGGTGACTCAGTGAGATGCACCAAGGAAAGCTCAGAACCAGCTGGAGGCCACATCCCATCCAGATGGAACAGCAGCTGCTCAGTGGTCGCTATTTGAAAATTCAAGCCCTCCATGATCTGACGTTTTTCAAAAGAATTAAGAAGTCCAGATTTTCTTATAAATTCCTCTAATTTTCGAACCCTGGAAATGAATTTGTAAAGATTTTATATATTGAAGGAGCCGAAGGAAATATTTCTGCAAGCTAGAGCCAAACCTCAGGCCCACAGTTTGTCAACCTAAAGGAGTTCAAGTATTGAAGCACCCTGGACAATGGAATGCTTCTTTACAAAGGAGCTAAAGCTGTCTTCTTCCTTCACTTGGAAACTCCCAGGGCACTGGCATCTTAAATGCTACAAGAAGTCTTGCACTAAGTAATCAGCCTGACTTTGTTTCATCTAAGGCTTCCCCAAATTATTTAAAGACTGAAACTTCTGTGGCAAGACTTATGAGCAACACACTGAATTCATGGGACACGCTTTGGGAAACAGCAAACCTCTATTATTCACATGGCTGTAAAGTTCTATGCTTTTATTCCTAGGGTACCCTTGGATCTGAAATAGGGGAAGATATTAGTATTTATCTGACTCCCAAAGATGTGCCGGATACTAAGCTACGCTCTTTGTAGTCCATATCTCAATTAACATTCACGGCAACCAGGAGCTAAGTGTTATAATATTATCCTTATTTTTAAGTTGAGAAAATACAAATACAAAATACATATCAGAGGCTCTGAAATAACTCCTAATAAGTGAAGCAGCCAAGATTTGTGTCTATGGGTGCCTAATTTAAAAACCCATGGTCTTTCCACTGTTTAACAGTCTGAATGGGTTACAAGTGGTCTGACTTGTAACCTAAAGAAATATTCTCATTATCCCCATTTCCCCCAAACTGCTCACCCCTTTGGCTTTAGGTCTGCTTTTATGATCCCTCAAAGTGTCCAAGCTCTTCCTCTAAAGGGCATTGTTTTTCCAATTGAGTCAGATAATCCACCAAAGCATTCAACGCCTGAGCAGGGTGAGCATGTGATGTCTTGGCTCCAAGTAATAATGTATTAGTATCCAACAACTGCATTCAATAGCTTATAGATAATTATGGTGGAGCACTCATGTGCCAGGGACAGTGCTAACTGCTCGTGTGACTTCCTCTAGCCTACCATTTCTCTCTCTTTCTTTGTGTGCACATCCTTTGCCCCTCCGACTCTCCTGTCCCCTCTTCCTGGCTTTCTTGTCCACGTGATGTCCCTCACTTCAATGTATTTCATTTCTTTCCTTCACCCTCAAAATAGAGTTAGAAGCAGAAGTACAGTAGTTTACTTGCTGTCTCAGGATAACCACACATACAGGTTGACAGGGGATTCTCGGTTTATGCCTGCTGTTCCAGTTAATTTACAATGCATTCATCACCTCGACAGAGCCGCAGACTGGACAATATGCCACATCATTTCCTTACATATTTATTGAACAAAGTCTTATATTCCTTACCCTTGACCTTAAAGGAGGTTGAGTTGAATGTCTCAAATTTTCCTCCTTGAGGGGCAAAATGTTTTTAAACTACTAGGTTAAAGTCATTTTGTGAATGTTTCTCATTAGCTTTTAACTGAGGGTCAGTTGCCACTAGTGAAGTTATTCCATCCTGTCTAGTTTTCAGTTGCCATATTCCTGAGAAAAACAATTGTCTCACAAGGAATCCAGACTCTACGTCTGCTACACACATTACTTCAATCCACAAACTAGAATCAAGACCCACTAATGGTTTTGCATGATGGATTTGCTCTTTGCTTTCTGTCACGGGAAGAAAAATAACAAGAAGGCAGCCCAGCCAGTCATAGGGGCCACATCCCAGAAATTTACCCTTTCAACAGCAATATCTCCTGAGTCTACTGGCCATGGAGGCTGGAGCCAGGCACTGTGATACAGGGCTGGAAAAGGTCTCAGAGGACTGAGCCAGATGGGAGAGTCAGCTGGAACACCAACATGCTAGAAACAGGAGAAAAATGCATGAACTAGGAGCATGAACGAGAAACAGGGCCATCCAGAATGAGGAAGAATCAACAAGGCAACGTGAACTTTCCACCCTTTGGTCTGGATTTGTTCTCTTGCTCAACCACTAGTTTGACTAAGATCCCTAGGCAAACTGAGATGGATGAAAAATGTCATTTCAAGAACTAAATGAAGAAATGTTTTAAAAGAAGAGAATGCCAAGAAAAATTATAGAGTTCATTATTTATATTCTGGGTTAGAATTTTATTTCCAGTAAAAAGGAAATGAAAATGACAGGGAATTCTCAGGAGTGAGAACAGAAACAGTGTATTGTTTAGTTCTCCCAACATCTAGCACTATGCCTGGCAAATAATGAAGATTTCACATACACATTTTTAACAGCTCTGTATAGATATAGTTGACATATAATAAGCTGCACAATTTGATTTGTTTTCAATGAATGTAAAAACCCATGAATCCATCACATAATCAAGATGTTGATCCTGGCTAACACGGTGAAACCCTGTCTCTACTAAAAATACAAAAAATTAGCCGGGCCTACGTAGTGGCGGGCGCCTGTAGTCCCAGCTACTCGGGAGGCTGAGGCAGGAGAACGGCGTGAACCCAGGAGGCGGAGCTTGCAGTGAGCTGAGATCGCGCCACTGCACTCCAGCCTGGGCGACAAAGCGAGACTCCGTCTCAAAAAAAAAAAAAAAAAAAAAAGATGTTGAACAAATCCATCAACCCCAAAACTTACCCCAATCCCCTTTCAGGCCCCTCCCTCCAAGTCCATCCTCAGGTAACTACTGATCTGAATAAATCATTTTACCTTCCCACCAGTAGCGTATGAAAGTTCCTGTTTTTCCACATTCTCATCAACAGTTAGCAAGGTCGTAGTTTTTTTTTTTTCAGTAGTTCTAATAATTGTGTAGTGATACCTCGTTATGATTTTAATTCACACTTACCTAATGACTAATGACATTGAACATCTTTTCAGGCCATGTATAGACCTTCTTAGTTCAAATCATTTCCTGGTTTTTAAAAATTGGATTCTCTTTCTTATTATTCAGTTTTGACAGTTTATTTATCCTAGATCTAAATCCTTTAATACATACATGAGATGCAAGTATTTTCTCCCAGCCTGAATCTTACCTTTTCATTCTTTTATCCATATCTTTTAAAGGGCGGAAGTTTTTAATTTTGATAAAGTCCAATTTTTTTCTCTGTTGATTGCATTTTTGTCATTGTTCTAAGGAATCTCTGCCCAACCCAGAGAAACTCTGGGATGTAATGAATATGTTCATCATCTTGATTGCAGTAATGTTTACACAGATACACACAAAGGCACAAAGATTTTCTGCTGTTTTTGTCCAGAAGTTTTATAACTTTAGGTTTTATATTTAGGTTTATGACCCATTTTGAGTTAATTTTTGTAAATGGCATGATGAATGGATTGAAGTATCTGGGTTTGTTGATGTTTTCACTGTCATTTTGTATATGAATATCCAATTGTTCCAGCATCATTTGTTGAAAACACTATTATCCTTTCTTCAGTTGCTATGGTCTAGACTCATATGTTAGAATCCTAATGCCCAAGGTAATGGTATGAGGAGATGAAACCTTTGGGGAGGTCATGGGAGTGGAGCCTTCACGAATGGGATTAGTGCCCTTACAAAATAGGCCTAAGAGAGCTCATCCAGCCCTTACCTTATGTGAGGACACAGCATGAAGGCACCATTTCTATGAATCAGAAACAGGCCTTCCCCAGACACTGAATCTGCTGGCATCTTTATCTTGGACTTACAGCTTTAAGAACCATGAGAAACAAATGTCTGTAGTTTCTAAGCTACTCAGTCTAAGGAATTTGTTATAGCAGCCCAAGCAGACTAAGACACTAGTGAACTATCTTCTCTGCACCTTTGTCAAAATAATGTATATTTCTGATCAAAAAGCATAACTCTCAATAAAAGCCCTCATTGACAGCTGCTGAAATTTAAAACATGAATACTCTGACTCAGCCATATCAATTTTGGCAGTTCAGCCTAAAGAAATACAGGCACCAGTAGGTCAGGATATACACAAAAATTTATAGCAGTATTATTTATAGGGAAAAAAAACAGAACATGAACACAACCTAAATACTCCCTCAAGAGGGAACGGGGGAATGAGTAAATAAATTATAGTCCAGCTTCACCACAAAATTCTACACAGGTACTAAAAGGAATGAGTTGGGTCTACATATATTGACCAGAAAAGATACCCACAAAACACTGTAAAGTAGAATTTTTTTAAAAGTTGCATATATATATATGTATATATATGTGTATGTGTGTGTGTATATATATACATATATATAATTGAAATTCATGAGAAAAATTAAACATGTGTTTACACATATGTATACATTTGCAAAAGTCTGGGGAAAGTATGTGGAAAAATAACCACTAGATAGAAGGAAACCATGGGTTTCCTTCATGGGTAGAATTGGGAATTGGAAAAGGCACAAAATTGCTAACTTCTTTACATACTTCTAAACTGACTGATTTGCTACCCTAAGCAGACATTATTTTGTAATTTTTAACAATCAAGAAAGTAGTAGACATGACATGGAGCAGATGTAGAGAAAACTCTGATTGCCATTTTTTTTTTTTTTTTTTTTTTGGTGGCTGGTCAAGTAGGGATAAATATCTTGGTGACTGGTAGATACCCGAAAGAAAATTCTACACTATTATAGATTAAATTGTGTCCCTCTAAAATGTACATGTTGAAATCCTAACCCGTAGTACCTCGGCATGTGACTTTATTTGGTCAGTAAGGTAGGCTCAGCCACTAACCCAATATGACTGGTTTTCTTATAAACAGGGGAAATTTTGACATAGAGACACACACACAGGAAGAATATCACATAAATACTGGAGTGATGATGCCACAAGCTAAGGAATGCCAAAGGTTGCCAGTAAACTACCAGCAGCTAGGAGAAAGCCAGGAGCTGTGTCTCCCTCACAGCCCTCAGGACAAATTAACCCTGCCAGCATCTGATTTCAGACTTCCAGCCTCCAGAACTGTGGGACAACCCACAGTACCAGTACCACCCGGTTTGTGGTACTTTGCTATTGCAGCCCTAGGAACAAATACATTAAGCTACCAAGATTTTATGTCCAAAAGCAAAATAGCTACCACCAGGACCAGGCCCCATAGCCTCCAGCTCACTTACTAGGAAACAACCTCAGAAGACTTGGAAAGGAAACAGCAGTTGCCACTGCCCACATTATAGGTGGCTTGTACAGCAGGATTCTGCTCTCACCTGAGGAAAAGTAGGCCCATTCCCGACATGAAACCATCAAAGCATGCAGTGGGTGAATCTGTGAATTTATTCTCAGACCCACAACTATAAAGCAACTCTGAGGAAAGGTTTGTCATGAAAGGATTAGGATGGATCTAACAATTATGCAGCTCCTTTCCCCTGGTAACTGTCCATTCCCCTCCTGCTCCCATGGACACAGGGGATATTCCTTCTAGAGAAGAGAATGAAAAGCAAAACAGCATTTTAAGACCAGAATGACTCTTCACTCTCAGAAAGAGACACTGACAGAGCAGTTCTGCAGTTGGACAGGCTCCCTGCCTTCGTCTCAGAGGGACTGGAAACATTTGTGCCTTCCTGGCTGTATCAAAAAAAGACAAGCTTGCCCAAGAAAATAAGTATTATGACATGGCTGACTTTTTTTTTTTTTGTCTTCAAAGTGAGTTCCAGAATAAGAACAGGCTCTTCACTAAAATAATGTATACAGTTATCAAGTAAAAAACAAAACAAAACACCAAACCAGGTACAAATAATCAACCTGACATACCATGAGGCTCACCTGGAGGTCAATTTAAATATATTTCTTTGTCAGCTTACAGGTTTTCCTAGTCAGGAAGAGGCAAATCACAGAGGCTGCTACCCAGAGAGCCTACAGGGACTCTGACAACCTAGTTTGTTTTGAGGATAAAATCCTTAATACTAGTCTTCCCTTGGTCTCAGCCTGTCTGGAAAAGTTTCACTGAGGTCCACCTCAAAGTGACTGTGTTTCACATTCCAGCCCATAAGTTTCATCTCCAAAGTGAACCATCTTCAGGCCTGAAGCTCATGTACCATATTTTCCAGAGGACCTTCCCTGAGCAACACAGCACATGTTACACTCAAGGTTTGCCACCTTTTCCTAGGATGTTGTCCACCAGAAGGAAATAAAGGAGAAAGAAGCAATAGCTTAGTTGTTTGCTGTTTTCATTTTTTTTTTTAATCCACAGTAGATAAACTCACACTCGGTATTAAAAAAAGGATTCCTTATAGACACATGCATTGTGTCCCAGTATGTGAAAGTTGGGGATACCTACACCACAGAAGTAGAGTGACCAAACATAGTCAAGAGGCTATATGGTTTCACTGGTGTAGTAGCTACCTAGGGCTGTTGTAACAAATAACCATAAACTGGGTAGCTTAAAACAACAGAAATTTAATCTCTCACCATTTGGGAGGCTGGAAGTCCAAAATGTAAAGGTTGGCAGGGCCACACACCATCCAAAAGCTCTGGAGAAGAACATGTCCTCGACTCTTCTAACATCAGGTGGTTGCCAGCAATCCTTGGCATTCCTTGGCTTATGATGCCATAACTCCGGTTTCTGCCTTGATCTTCACAATGGCCTTCTCTGTGCCGCTTCTGTGTCTGCAAATCTCTCCTTATAAGGACATTAGTCATTGGCTCTAGGGTTCACCCTAATTCAATATGACCTCATCTTAACTTGCTTACATCTGCACAAACCTTATTTCCAAATAAAGCTACATTCACAGGTACCAGGGGTTAAGACTTCAACACATCTTTTAGGGGAACACAATTCAACCTTCAACAATGAATAACATATGGAGGCTTGGGTTTGAATCTGAATTTTGGTCCCTTAGTAGCTGTGTTGGTTAGGAATGTCAAAGATACATGTAACAGAAGTCCCAATTCACATATGGGCATAAACAAATGAAAGGGGGTCACATTTTTCTCATATAACTTTTGTTAGGAGGTAGGTTCAGGTGCTGCTTACTGATCCAAGTCCTTCCATCTTATCATGCTAGCCTTCTTAGTGGACTGGTTTTAAGGCTTGTCATTTATTGCTGCAGAATCACAATATGGCTGCTGCAATGCTAGACATCACATCTATGCTCAGGACAGCAAGAAGACAGAAAAGGAGGAAAAGGCTATTTCCCCAAGAAGCTTCATTTGTTATTCATGAAGGTAAAGTATCTTTAGTAGATATCCTCTCATATCCCAATGGTTAAAAACTGGTCTCTGACAATCCTTGGACCAGTATGAGATTATTATCATGGCTGGGCTAGAACACCCACCCTCAGGCCAAGGTATGACCATCTGCTGCCTGAACAAGCTGGGGCTTCATCTGCAGAGAAAAAGGTGAGATGGAAGATGTGTAGTTAATGAACTCAAGCAAAAGTTATCTGTAGTCTCTGGAGAACTGTTACATCATCCAGAAAAATGAAACAACAAAATCTCTGTCCCTTAGAATTTTCTCAAGGATTAAATATGCTTTTCATATAAAACAAAATGTCTGCTCCATGACACAAGAGGCACAGTGCTTAGGAGTGCAGACCCTACAACCAGTCTGCTGGCTATGAACCCCAGCTCTACTGCCAAAGGCTGTTGGGAGGACAGGTCAGTGCTGGGAACACAGTAAATACTAAGAAAAAGGTGGCTGCTATTGTTATTATTACTGACACTACTACTAAATAAGCCTGCAATGAATGGTAGCTGACATTTCTTGATTTTCTCCATACTTGGAAATGAGCATGGCTGGAAAAGTAAAAATCACCAATAAAACCCGATTAAATGAGAGTCTTCTAGCAGCACTGCTGGAGTGGAAGGAAATGTTGCTTCTGGGACCCTGACCACAGCACCCCTTCTCTGTGCCCTGTTTGAGAATACTTGCCACGCTATATAACCTTCTAGCTGTGGATAGTTGGGAGCAAACATGCATTTGATGGCTTCTAGAATGGCTTCACTTATCTAAAATTTCTTTTGGAGGAGTGGACTCTCAACTCAGTAGTATACACGAAATTTCCCAATAGTCAACTTCAGCACGACTTCCCTTACTACATTTATAACGTGAGAGAACTAACACTTCATCCTGACCTGGAGACCACTGCCTGGCAGAAACTAAAGGAGATATAAGAGGTATGTCAACTCAGACCATTTTCAGGATAGTCACACCCAGGCCTCTCTAAAACAGGGACCCAAGTGATCAAGGGCCACAAGGTATGTGGCCCCCAAGTCCCAGCCCAGCTCACCCATACCCTAACACCCACTATCATATATGAACCTCCATCATCTTCACCCCCAACTGTAAAGACAATTGCATTCTGTGCATCGCACTTTCCTATACATTGAGAATAAAAGGAGCTTCCCCAAGTGAGGAGACAGAGACAAGTGGACAGTGAGCAGGTCATTAACATACTGGTTCTGGCTTATAAAGCTGAGCTAGCTAGGGATCTTCTTCATATGAACAGAAACACTGAAAGTTACAATCATACTAGGAAATATATATTAAGTCCAACTTTGAACAATAAGGAATAGGACTGTGAGTCCTCTAAGTTTACAACTATGCCCTTCTTCTCACCCTTCACCCACACCCAGCATAGTACTTGGGACGTAGTAGACGGACAAGAAAGATGGACAGAAGAGAAGACAGGAGCTTAGATCTAAACTCAAAACTCCATTCCTACAGTGACCAACCATAACAACATTAAGAAGTGCTTCTGTTTATTGAGCACCTACTATACGCTACATACCAAAATCTCTGCAAAGCACATCTCTCTATTTTACAGATAGGGAAAGCAAAGCTCAGAGAAGTTACAAAACTGAAACATTGCTAGTAAGCAATTGAGTCAAAATTATTTATAAAGAGACAGATATGCTTTTTTTTCGTTATTTTTTTTTTTACCCAAATGATTTCTTATTCAGGAAACAACCTGGCTAAGAAGGCCATTACTGGAGCCTCCCTTATCAAAGTAAGAACTCGGTTGAAACATAAGAGGGCAGAGGAATCCTGGGCCATCAGGCATGGGAAAGAAGACCTCAGCCAGATTATTGATCCACGTGGCATCAGCATTAAGTGGAAGAGCATGTCAAGATGCCGGAAGCATTGAAATATGCCAGTCACAAAACAAGTCTGTGTCTTTTCCCTGACACCTTCCTTTTGCAGTCTTTGGCCTCAAGGGTTGGACCTGGTGAATACACTGATGCTTTATCACTGATTAGCAGCTAAATAGGGATCACAACTTTTTTTTTAAGTGAACACAAAATGACAGTAGACTAATTCCACTAGACTTTAAGGAGGTCTTTGGACAAACGACTCAACTATTTCTTCTTGCTCTACTTATATAAAGCCTCTGTTTAAATTTGTGTCCACGGGGCTGAAAGAAGCACAGTGCAGTCATTGAGTGTTCTGGACTAGTTTTATTTCCTGACCACTAACAAGTCCCTGAACTGCTGCTATTCACAGAATAAAATACCTTGTAGAAGGCAGCCTGATCTCCAGTACCCTTGAAGCTGTAAGGCTGATTCTCCCAGAGTCTCCTCCAAGGCTAATTTTCATGGTAGAATGGGGTCAGTGTGGAGGGGTATTGGTATGGGAGGGACCTAATCTGGAACATCAAACAAAATGCAAAAGTTGCCTAACACTCCAAGATAACTCAGTACAGTCAACACGAAACAGCCATTAGGCCATGGTTAAGCAAGGGGCACAGAGTTTGTTCCCAGGCTAGGATTTTGCAAATCGCTTGAAAGAGATTTGCTGACAAACTTGGAGAAAGACTCAATGATGTAAGATAGCATTTTATTCCTGAGGGAGACTAAGGCCCCGGATTAATGACAACTCCAAGTTTTCTTTATGAACAATAGGGCCCGATGTTTTGTGCTTACTCAACTACAATTGATGTAAACAACAACAAAATCTAGAACGGGTTTAGTGAGAAACCTGTGCCTCTGTAATAATAGCTGTTGCTTTTTTCTAAGCAACCGCTCTGAAAATCTCCAACCTCCTCCCTCCTTCTCCCCATTTTTTTTTTTTTTGTCTAAACTTGGAATGAATGTGTACGCAATCCACCCTAATCACCGGCTTTCAAGGTCTCTAGTTTGGATAAATGCTATGTGCTTCAGCTGAAAAGCTCTTCAATGGCACTTGTGAATTTTAACTTCAATAGGAGACAGCAGCTTATGTGCCACCAAAGATTTGAGCCACCAAAAACAGAGTAGCCTTTGGTCAACCCACTGCTTCAGCAAGAAATAGGACAGCAGCCTCTCTGAGACCACAAAACAGTCATTGCTCTAACTGTATTTATTAATAACAACAGCACCAACATGTACATTGCACTGTGCCTGTCTTATCCTTCTGCACTATGGTGAAGTGCTTAAGAAGTAAGGATTGGAACCAAACTGTCTGGTTCAAACTCCAGCTCAGTTCATTTCTAGCTGCTCAACGCTGGCCAAATCACTTCGACTCTCTGGCCTTCAGTTTCTCTCTAAAATGGGGATAAAAGTGGTTACAGGATGCAAATGAGCCAGATAGTTAAAATAAAGCTCCTCGGCACAGTGCCACACACAGTGCCTGCACCACAAAAGCAGGTTACTAGTATCTTCCCATTCTTAATCCTTGCTCCTTTTGTCAATTTGGTCAGCCTGGAAAAGTATCAGATTTGCCGGTTTTCACCCTGCCTGATGGGCCAGGGCTAATGGTCTCCAGTTGACGTTTTAGAGGGTTCTCCAGTCTCACTTCTCAGGGGAAAAGTGAAAGTGGCATCATCATAGAGAAGAAAAATCTAGAACGATCCACACTCCAAGTCAAGACAACATCTACCAGATAGGACAAGGCAGAGAAAGGGTGAGATAATCCTCAGAGGAGGACTTTGGCTCCTAAAATCCCCAAATAGTATTTAGCTGGAAACTTCAACCACTTCATCAACCAAAAGTTTCAGAAGAAACCAAAAGAAAGCTTTTTCAGGATCTGGGGTCCTCCCTACTCTTCACTGTGTTTCTCCCTCTTGTGGAAGTGCTAGTACACAGACATTGGCCACAACGAGGATGAAAAAGGAAGTAATGGATGGAACAGAAAAAATTGCCCAGGCTGCAAAACTCAAATCCAGCTTTGTGAATAAAAAGCTGTTTTTTCTGAATCTGCCATGGGGAAATGGTAATCTCAGTGAAGTCAGCTATATGATTATATTGGAACCTTTATAGAATGCCTCATGAGAAGATGGTTACATGTAAACTTCACAATTAGAATCTGCTAGAACTCATATGCCTATCACATTCCACTCTATCCTAGTAATAACTACACCAAAGACCTTTAAGGATGTGTTGACCTCCTTCGTTTCTAAGTCAGTCTTGATTCATCTTTCTCCTCCTATCAAGGCCTCCAGAAAATGCATCTGGTAGCTCAGTGAAGACATTTGCTCTGAGAAAATACTTGTTCCTATGGATGGGACACACTCTTGCATGGATGGGCTTGTTACTTCTGAGGGATCCACCCAGTACAATCATCAAGTCAATCCAGAAACTCATACAAATTTTAAAATTTCAAGGCCAGAGGTAATCTCATCTCTATTTCATAAAAACCAGTAGGGTTTTTATTTGTTCAGAAAAGTCTCCTTTACTTTTCTGAAAGAAGTCTGTTTCAAATCTGCTTCTTTAAAAATGTATAACTCTCCTCAATACCTCCAAGAAAAAAAAAAAGTCTGCTGTGCAGACGGGAAGGTGAAAAGAGAAGAATTCATATTTATTCACTGTAAAAAGTTAGGGTGGTAAATTAAATCTTCACATCCCTTTTGATCCTATTATATTTTTAATGGCAGAAGCTCCCAGCAAGGGCTCGAGTGGGATGCAACAGAAGTTTTAACATTCAAGGGAGCAGATGAACTTGCCTCGGTTTGTGTGACTGAATGAGAAATTACCCAGTGCAGCTCTGCTCAGGGCAATAGGTCCCTTTGCCTGTGCTGGATTTGGGTCAAACAGCTAAACCTCAAATCAGAAAATATCAGCATCATTTTGTGGGGACACAGAAGTGTGGGTAACAATAATGATAATCAAACCTGATCAAAGATGCCATTTCCTGAGCAACGGAGCCAGTTGCTACACTCAAAAGTCCATTATTTAGAGGGTGACTGTTCTACGCAAAGATCTATCACACTCCCCTGGGACACAGACTTCTCAAACCAGCCTCATCGAATATGAACTATATCATCAAGAAAGGGTCTGGTTATTTTCTTCCATCCCCTCTTTTGATTCTAGGTATTGATAAAATAAATTGACTCCTTAGTCCTGTTAGGAAGTTCTGGGAATGTTTCCTTGACGAATTTTCTTCACTCTGGCTCATCTAAATTAGAATGTTTGTATTAAAGATTAATGAGAAAAAAATTAATGAGGTTGAATGAGAAGGTTTAAAAAGATTTGTGAAAGGCACATGGAGCTCAGACATCATTAAAGAGCAGGACTCGTTCTCAAGTTTCCTATCCAGCATGATATCCACTGCTATCTCTGTGGCCACAGAGCCTGGGAGTGGCAAAGTGGCCTCTCACTGAGGAATCGGACAGGCATGTTTCTATATCACGGTGAAAGGAAAAGAAAAGGAAAAAACCCCAGACAGCAAACAGAGATTGTGACAAAGATAACCACAAGGAATGTAAATAAAATATGATAAGCAGCTCACTCACCATCTCATCCTCAACAGCTCTCTCAGAGGCAAAAGTAAAAACATATAAATTATGTGTTTTCAAGAAGAGTCAAGCAAAACTCTTTGGGAAGAAGCCACGGATATAAAAAAAAATTTCCGCATTTGTCTCACTTCTCTAATCTCAAGGCTTGAGATGTATGTACTTTCAAAAGAGACTCATCGAAATTTGGGCAGCATGAAGTTGAGCCCCCTGTTGGTAAGGACCTTCCAACAGTGACTCGGTCTTATTGATGATAAGCCCTGTTTATATGAGCTTTCAAAAGCCTAAAAACAGGTTCTTTCAACATGACACCTTGAAATAAAATAAACGCATTGCAAACACCAACTGCAATAAACCAGGCTCACGCCAAAATGCACACGTGCACATTTCACAAAATAAGGGGGAGACATTTCTAGTGAGGAGCAATCTCTATGGGAAGGCAAGCGAGAGTGCCCGCCTGCCAAGGGTCACCTGCTCCAGAGCGCACAGGATTCCCTAAGTGAAACAGGCCGGTAGGAAGAACTCGAATAGTCAAAAATCTACAAACTCTTCAGAGGTACAGATCATCAGACCATAAAAGCCACCTCAAGGAACTTTGGTCACATCTCTCTAAGGACTTCCAAAAGCTACCCTCTGCACTTGAAGAGGAAACCTGCCAGCTGCCCTCAATCATTCTGCTCCTTTGGAATAGAAGTTACGCCTTTAACCGAAGGAGAACTTCAAATGCGCCACTGGTATCTGGTGCCACTGCCAAAATACATTTACATCACCTTCTGCCCGTCATTCAGAGCGCAGCGCTGATATTCTCTTAGTAAGACAAGGAGGGGGTTAGGAGGTTGGTCATCCACCTCCTCATCTGCAAGGCTAAATGCAGGTTTTCTTGTTTATTCTACTTGAGACCCTGGGGAACTGGTCTGGTGTCTCAGGCTCTGATAAAGTGAACACACTCCCCACAAATCACGGCCCAGGGAGATTTGGAAAGGAGCTGTGGGGCACCTGTTTCTGCTCAATGCAATGCCCTCTGCAGGTTGTTCCTCTGTATGAGGACTCCTAGACAAAGGTTAGCCTCTCCCTGCATCTGCGAAACTGTGCTTGGTGCTGTAAATGTTCATTGAGAAGCCTCCAACCTAGCCAGGGCCTGGCCTCACTGTCCTAAGTCTTCAGACGCACTCAGCCTCCAGTGGTGCTGTATTTCACCAGTTAAACACGTCTTCAAAGTTTACTACGAAACAATGTGGCTCCAAGCTTGCCAAAGGTTTAACTGCAGGATTCAGTGGATTTTATCTGGCAGAGTAGCTGCCATGACTCTTGACAATATTTGCCAGCAAAAGGCAGTCCTCAAACCTTGCAACCAGGGCAATCCCAAGGCCCAACGTGTCACTGAAGGAGTTCTTCTGGGAAAGGTCCCTCTTTCTCTTCAATCGCCTCCCGCAAATCCCCAGCTTCCAGAATCCAATTCAAGGCAGTCTGGCATTTCAGGAGACAGCAGTAAAAAAACTTTTGATGGGATAACCCAGGACATAAATATTCCTGGCAGAACTTTCTTTTGATTCTTAAATATCTGAAGGAGCTTGGGTTTAAGGAAGATAAAGGGAGAGAACCAATGAATAGGGAAAAATAAAATAAGTAGCATACCATGACCAAGCCAAACCAAGCTTGATATTTCCACATTATATTGGCAAATGGATGCTTTCACATATCACTTGTTCTGTCTTTCCTGGAGACCACAAAAAAAAAAAAAAAAAAAAAATCTGGATTCAAAAATCCTAATCCCAGACCACTACATTGTGTCAGTGGAATGCAATCTAAATTGCCAGTCAGAAAGTCCAACCTTATATGTACCAACCAACACGCACACAAGCACCTCCAAGCCAAAAGTTGTAACGCCCGAATCCGTGCGTTTATCAATTTCATCATCCCCATACCCCTGCCGGGTTCCTGGCGCTGGGTTAAACCGAGAGCATCATGTTGCCATCGATGCGTCTTACAAGACGGTTTTGGGCAAATCCCCTAAAGTAGGCAGAAGCAAAAACTAGGTTCCTCTGCCCGGGCACCTCCTCCTCCAGGCTGGCCCCAGGCCTCCCGGGTGCCCCTTACCTGCAGGCGCTCCGTGGCCGGCTGCCACATCTTCCAGCCCTGGGTTTTGGCAGAGGAGACGCTGGCGAGACTGTCGATCGCGCCGGGGGGCGAGGGGCTGGGGTCCCGCTTTACATCTGGGGTCGGTGTCCGCGGGATATGCGTCCTGGCGCTGGCCACCACCGCCGGGTGGGCGTAGGGGGCTGCGAGCAGGAGGAGGCGCGGCGCTCAGCTGCCGGCAACTTGTGGGCACGGCCGCGCGCCGGCTGTCCTGGCGCAGCTGCGAGAGGACTGCGCAGCTCCGCCCGGGCCCGGCGAGCGCGCGGCGGCGGCGGGGGCGGCCGCTCCCTCCTCCCCCGCCGCCGCCGCCCGGACCTGCGCGCTCTGAGCATGCCCGGGGCGGGCGCCCAGGGGCGGCGCGGGGCGGGAGTGCAGCGCGGCAGACTCTAAATCTTAGTGAGGGGTGAATGGGGAGGCTAGAATAGCCGGCCCTTCCCTGCAGGAAGCCCCCATTGGGTTGGGGTCTCGGAAAAAGGACAGACTGGCTGAGGGGGGAAGGGCCTGGAGCCGGGGGTGGTGGGGGCAGCGGGGATGTCGGGGGTGGCGGGGGGTGGGGGAAATTCCTAAAATAAGGAAACCGTAGCCCCGGGGGTCCCGGGTTTCCATATAACAGGCATCTCTGAAGTGCCTGTGCTGTGCCTGGCGCTGTGCTAGGGAGACACTTCCATTCATTCTTCCCACTCCAGTTAACTGAGCATCTATTAGGCTCCAGCCCCTATGCTGGGTTCTGAGGATGCAGCGACGCAGAATAGAAGACAAGAGAATGTTCCTTCTCTCTGGAGCTTACCTTCTGCTTCAGAGAGAGAGTCGTGACTGAGCAAACACGTCAACAAGCCGGTGCTATATCGGGTGGTGATAAAACAGGGCAGATGTGGGAAGAAGGGGAGAGGAGAGCTTCTTAGACAAGGGCCCTGGGGAATGCCTGGAGTAAGACCTGAGAGATGAGAGGGATTGGCCATGAGGAGGCCATGCTTCATGATGGGGAGAGGACTCGACTCCTAACCTATACAGGGGTGAGGAGGGCCATGCAGACTCCCGCATCACTAACTCATCCTGAGATCTGCCAGGTGCAGCAGGAGGCTCTGAGAACCCAAGGGACAGCCGCTCTGGGCTCACAGGCCTGGAGGCTCCCCGGCTAGTGCCAGCCACCATGAGATGACTTCCTGTCCTAAACAGGCCAGCCCTTCCCATTCTCTTGACAACTCGGCAAAATAACTATTAATATTTTCACCATGTGGATCAAAGAAATGAGGCTTATAAGGTTTAGGTCACTTGTCCAGGTCACACAGCCAGTGAGTGGCTTAGAGAGTGCACAGTCAGATGACTTCAGGGCAGGAGATCTGGCCCTGCGCCTCTAACTGACCATGGAAACCCAGTGGAAAGAGCATCCGTCTAGGGCTGGGGGTTAAAGGCACTTGGCGAGTCAAGGATACTAAGCTGATTCTGGAGCTGATGAAGAGTGGGAGAGGAGAACATGGTGGGAAGAACTCACGACATAGAATGACCAAAGAGAGCAGCAGAGAGAACACAATGTTTGTGGGGAGCCCTAGGCTCCTACAAGGCAGGGTCCTGAGAGCAGAGGGGTGTGAAAGAGAGGCATTTCATACTGAGACAGCTGCACAGCTTGGGCCCTGAGCTACCCATGCAATGTCAAAATCCACACTCCATGTCTGGAAGGAGGATCTGTCCATTTTCCTTGTTCTGCATGACTACAATGATTTCCAGATATGGAACCACTCCAGAATCTAACCCTCAGCTCATCCGACCCTCGCAGCAACTCTCCGTGGGACAGAAGCCCCTATCTCCCAAGGCTTAGGGAGCACAGGGTTCACAGAGTCACACTGTGGGGAGTCACAATGGCGATTCAGATCCAGGATTCCAGGCAGATCCTTCTGGACCCCGCGGTTGCTATGTTAGTGCCACCAGCCTTGGCTAGCCCAGGACCCTAAGTGCCTCTAGGAGCCTCTGGCAAAGCCACAGAGCTGCCTCCGAAGAGCTTGTCTCTGTCTCCCTGGATATCCACAGGACTCTCCCACTCCTGCCTGATAACCACCTGAACCTTCTCAGCTCCTTCTCCAGTTCCTGCTACTTGCTCTGAACTTACTAATAAATCTCTTTTCATGAGGTGTTTGCATGTCAGCCCTGCACGGACATGTGCCTCACATGCTTGGTGATATGGTCTCTGTTTGCTTTTCCAGTAACTCCTCCTGCACACCTCCACACATACAAAATTCCTTATGACCTTCCCAGCCCCTAGTTCTCTTTTATCAAATCCCAAAGTAGAAAGAAATGCAATTCATTACAAAAATCTAGAAAATCCAGACACGCATATAAACCCCACCCCCCAACCCCCCCCCCCCCCCCCCAGGAAGCTA
This sequence comes from Gorilla gorilla gorilla, assembly GCF_029281585.2. Taxonomy (NCBI): domain Eukaryota; kingdom Metazoa; phylum Chordata; class Mammalia; order Primates; family Hominidae; genus Gorilla; species Gorilla gorilla. Next base: position 131,979,400 of record NC_073235.2, read on the forward strand.
AAACAGGAATATTCAGTTGCCAGGGATGTCTTCAGACTTAAGCTCTGAAACCATCCTTAGTTGCAGATGCTTCCGTGGAAAAGTGATTTTGTTTTAAATAGCAGTGGAATGAGATAACGGCCTAAATTCAAATCGCATTAGAGCGTTAAATCCTGTCTTCTCACCTCCGAACGTAATTAATTGTTATGACTCAGTAATACAGCTTTTAGTACGGAGTATGGTGCTATTTAAAGAGAAAAAGCTTTGGCTCTGTAAAGATTGCTTTCAGTTACCGTTCCCACTTTGCAAACAGATTTGGTAAAGTAAAGAATGTATTTAAACTCAAATGGCACTCCTGTTTCAATTACCTTTATGCCACGAATCAGGAAGCTAGGGGAGGGGGTGGAGGAGGGGCAATTGCAGGCTTGTGGGAGGTGACAAAAGGATGGGACAACCTCCCACTCATAGATTTTGCTCCCAAGTCTTCCCATTCAGGAGGAGCCTGCAATGAAGGGTGAATGAAATAGAGACATCTGCTGGCTAGAGATGAGACCTGCATGCCAATGTCTCCCAGCTCTGTTCTGTGACATTGGAACCTCATCCTTCTGGTGAATCTGAAAATGCTGCCTTACGATGTAAACAGGTTTGTTCTGAGCAAGAAACCACCCTTAAAATGAGCAGAAGGTGTTTTGGTGCAATGAGTAGAAATATTAGGCATGTAAATGTGTGCCTAATTTCATGTACTTAGTCTCCTGCAATTACCGAAACAGGTCTAATCTTGTTAATAAATACCATTTGAAGGCAAATGACGGAAATCAAAAAAGCTTGACAAGGCGCAGATGTGTTATTCACACATTTGGTTCAGAAAAATAACTACAGCATCCCTAGAAATTGTGTTAAGCCAGATTTGATCTAGTTCATGGTTCTGAGCCCTAGCATAAGCAACCTCAATGTCCAAGTCAGAGTAATGGTGAATGAAAGTATGGTCCAGCATATCAAAGAAATATTAAAATATTATGCACCATTTAAAAGGATAATTATAAAGTTGTGTTGCAGCTGAAAATGATACAATTATGGTTTTTAAAGTAGGATAAAATGTATATAATTTGAATATATGTATAAAATATGTATCAATCTCAGTAAATATTGGAAAGGATCTAGGACAAGCAGAAGACTCAGGTTGAATCCCAGCCTTCGAACTGTCTACCTAGGTATCAGGTTTTCACAAGTCATTTGCCTTGCTGAACCTCAGATTTCTCTTCTATAAAATGGGTGATAGTATTACTTAATACTTAGGATTTTTGGGAGGAGTGAATGAATTAATATGTGCAGCATGCCTGACACATGGTAGGTGTGTGGGAAACATTCGTTTTCATCCCCATTATGTTTCTTTCTCTTTTTATTATTGGAATGATCCAATTCTCACAAAGCGGCCCATGCTTCTTGTGGTTACACTATTTCCATTTGGAATATTTGTGGGTTTCAATTATTTGCTTTAGATTCTCAAATAAAAATGACAAAGGATATACAAGCTCACTTACGATTCTTTTTTCTTTTTTGAGATGGGATCTCACGCTATCGCCCAGGCTGGAGTGCAGTGGCGCGATCTCGGCTCACTGCAACCTCAACCTCCCAGACTCAAAGCAATCCTTCCACCTCAGCCTCCTGAATAGCTGGGACTACAGGTTTGTGCCACCACACCCAGCTAATTAAAAAAAAAATTTATGGAGATAGAGTATTGCTGTGTTTCCCGGGCTCCCTGGGCTAAAGTAATTCACTTGCCTTGGCGTCCCAGAACGCTAGGATTACAGGCATGAGCCACCATACCTGGCCCACTTACAATTCTAACTTAAGCAGATGACAGCAAAATTTATTATGGTTGTGTATTTAGCAGAATTATCATTAAAAAGCCCTTGTTATGGTATCACTAACCTTATTTCAAAATCACCAAAACAGCTGTATATAAATGAGCAATATAAAAAAGTCTGAAAATTCATTCGACCATTTAAACCTCCCAGTAGTGACAGAACCACTGGCTTTCATCCCTACAGAGTGATAGGAATTTATTGGGATGTTAAGATGATGCTTAACAGGGTAGGACTGGCTCATTTGTGTGTTGTGACTCTCCTACTCTTGACTCCTCATATCCTCACGAACCTTAGACACCTGATAGATTATTTTCAAAAATGCCCACAAAAATCTCCCCTCCCCAAGGAAGTCATGCCCATTTGCACTGTAACTTGCCTGCTTCTCTCATCATGAGATGCAATCTGTCCACATTCCTTGAATCTGTGCTGGACTTGTGGCATACTTGACCAATAAAATGCAGCAGATGTGACACTGTGGAACTTCTGAGCTTGGGCCACTAAACACTTTGCAGCTTATGTTCCAAAAGGGAACATAAGTCATCCTATGAAGGAGACTGGACTAGACTCCTCAAGATGAGAACCACATAGAGGGAGGTCAGACCATGAGTTAGCACCCACAGCCAGATATGTGAGTAAGCTCATCTCATAACACCCAGCTCAAGCCACTACACGACAGCAGCCACATGGGTGATCCCATGTGGGTCCCACCAGCGGAAGAACCACCCAGCTGAGACCTGCCAACTGCCGACCCACAGAATCATGAGTACATAACAAGGTTGGGTTTTATCCCTTAAGTTTTGGGTGGTTTGTTAGGTAATAATAGAAAACTGATAGAGAAAACATCACTAATAAGTGTCTGTCTTTCCCGCTAAACACACCCTTCTCAACATTTCATAACAACCAATTGATCAGGGTTAGCAGTAAAATGAAGCCTAATAGTCTAACATAAAAACTTATTTCCTCTTTTGGTTTTATTTCTGCTCTCACAATTCCCTCATACACACCTCCATCCTAGTCTCAGATTGTGTGGGCCATGTATCCAAGTCCCATCTGTTAAATTTTCTAGTAAGTCCCTCTGAAAAGAAGATGGGAATTGGGCTGGGCGCCAGCCATATAATGATTAAGATGAATTTATTTTCTGGCACAATTTGCAATAAACATGAACATATCTGCTCTTTTACAGCCCTTCTCACCCTCTCAGCGACACTGTCTCTAGACAGCTATCTGCCCATCATTTTGGGTGGGTAAATACAGCTCCTCTTTCACTTAGAGCCTGGGGGAATTGAGAGTGAAATGGAGAGTGGTGTTTAGATTTGCCTTCACCACATTTAGCCCAGAAAGGGGCAACTCTGCACTATTAATGTTCTCTGTGGTTTCTAAGGGTCCTTGTCCTCATCTGTATTCGTGATGAAATGATTAGCTCTATGATCCCAAATACATTCTCATGGGGACTTGTGTGAAGCCACACCTTATGCTATCTTCCCACTTCATCCTTTCTCCATCTGAGCTGACTTCACACAAAAACCAATCTTCCTTTGCTTCTATTTTTTTCTCCCTTTTCTTCCCACTTTCATTATCAAAGCCAAGAATTACTTATCCTAAAACCTATAGGAAATGTTTGGGCATAACTTATAGAAATTAGGTTGTCTAGAAAAAAAGTCTCCACAATAAGAAAGATGATTCCTTATCTACCCTGGCCTTTGCTTAACTCAAAACCTCCATGTACAATTGTGCAGTGCACAACCTGCGCTGCTGAACATGGCAGCCCTGGCTAGACTATGTTTTCTCTGCATTTCATTCAGAGATCCACAGGACTACTCCATCATAAAATCATAAGGGAGTGGCGTAGATAAAGTTGGTGACCTTATGGATAAGAATTGGAGAGAGGTAAGGATAAATGAAATCTTCATCTTTAACAAGCTCTACCTGGATTGCAGGAAGAGTCCTGCAAAAACTGTGGCTATATAGTCTGTCCTCTGTTTTTACTGGTCATATTGTAAGTGGCAGCAAGAAAGCAGGAAATCATCAATGACCTCTTAAAGTGCTAAAAACATTCAGGATTTATCTGTTGGTAGTGGTGTAGTGGATGTTGCAGTGTGCCATCCAGATACCCCTTTCAGGAGCACTGGGTTCATTACCTCAGCAGCCAGGAACATCAGATGATGCTGGGAGTGTGAGCCAGTGACCCCGTCTGAGTCCCTCTCTTGGCATTGCCTTCGGCCAAAGACAGCTGACTTGCTCAAGGTTTTGTTCCCTCCCTTGATGCAACCCACCTCCAAAGGCTGGCTAGTGTGGGGGTGTGAAGGCCTCAATGGGGGACAATCGTGGAGGGCCATCCCTACTCTAGAGCCTCCTATTGGATCAGCCAAATCTCAGTTGCAGCTGCCTCAAGAGTCCAGCTTCTCTTCTCATTCAAAATTCCTCACTTGCTTCCAGATTCTTAAGTAGGCATTTGGAAGCTGGACCACCCACTGGATAGTAGCAGGTAGAGTACTGCTCACTGCTGGGAGGCGGTAGGGTAGCAGGGCTATTGTTAAACCTTTCACCAGTGGTGAACTGAAATGGAATACAAATGGAAGGAAATGTGCTGATAGGTGCACTGCCCCCAAGCATTAGAGAGACTTAGGGGAAATAGTAATTATAAGGATTACAGAGTCAGATGGTTATTGCTGAGTGCTGTGGATGCATCAGAGAAAGACATGGAAATGCTGCTAGTGATTATGGCTCGTATGAAAGCCAGGGTGCTCCTTTGCAGCATATACAGAGACCCTCATCTCCTGCAGCTAAATGAGGGAGAAAGCTGAGGATCAGGTCCAGGAATTCATTATACAGAGAGTGGAGCTCCAGAGAAGATTGAATTCACCAGTCCAGTAAGTGTTGTGGCAAGTTCAGAACCTTTATTGGGAAGGAGTGAAACCCTGAGGCTTAGGTTGTGAACACAGGTTTCTGCCCTTTGGAAGTCTTGAGCTCCCAGGTTCTTCCATCTCTCTATTGAGAGAAGTGCCGCTTTCCTTGCTCGTGAAAGATGCATCTAACTCTGCTTTGCAAGATAACTATTTTAACATAATTGATTTCTATAAAACACTGCACATGACAAAAGCAGAATACACACTTTTTTAAAGTGCAAATGGACATTCACTAATATAGATCATACACTGCTTCATAACACAAGCCTTAGTAACTTTAAGAGAATTGGAATCATACAAAATATGGTCTCTGACCACAACAGAATTAACTTAGACATGGATAACAGAGAGATGCTTTGGAAAATCTACAAATATTTAGAAAGTAAACAATACATTATTAAATAACCTGTGGTTTAAAGAAAAAAATCACAAAGAAAATTTAAAAATATGTTTAGTTAAATAATAATAAACACCAGCCTATCAGAAATGTTGTATGCAGCAAAAGCAGTATTCAAGAAGAATTTAGAACTTATATTTAGAAAAGAAAAGATGTCTACAATCAGTTATCTAAGCTTCTGCCTTAAGAATCTGGAAAAAAGAAAGAGCCATCTCATGGGGACTTTTCAGCATTGCTGCTTGGAACATAAAATGGCACAACCATTTCAGAAAACGGTTTGGTAGTTTCTTATAAAGTTGAGCATATGCTTATCATATGACCCAGCAATTCCACTTCTAGGTGTTTACCCAAGAAAAATGAGAACATATGTCCACACAAAGATGCAAGTATTTATTAGCAGCTTTATTCATCATAGGCCAAATTGTAAACAACCTAAGCATTGATCAACAGGTAAATAGCTGAACATATTGTGGTACGTCCTTACGGTAGAATACTTCTCAGCAGTGAAAGGGAACATGCCACGAGCAAATGCAATGACATAGATGCACCTTAAAAACATTATGTTGATTACTTTAAAAAGCTCAACATCACTGACCATTAGAGAAACGGAAATCAAAACCACAATGAGATACCATCTCACGCCAGTCAGAATGGCTATTATTAAAAAGTCAAGAAAGAAGAGATGCTGGGAAGGCTGTGGAGATATAGGAATGCTTTTACACTGTTGGTGGGAGTGTAAATTAGGTTAACCATCGTGGAAGACAATGTGGGGATTCCTCAAGGATCTAGAACCAGAAATACCATTTTACCCAGCAATCCCATTACTGGGTATATAGCCAAAGGAATATAAATCATTCTATTTTAAAGATATATGCATGCGTACGGTCATTGCAGCCCTATTCACAATAGCAAAGACGTGGAATCAACCCAAATGCCTTACAATGATAGACTGGATAAAGAAAATGTGGTACCTATACACCATGGAATACTAAGCAGCCATAAAAAGGAATGAGATCATGTCCTTTGCAGGGACCAGGATGGAGCTCGAAGCCATCATCCTCAGCAAATTAAAGCAGGAACAGAAACCCAAACACCACATGTTCTTACTTGTAAGTGGGAGATGAACAGTGAGAACACATGGACACAGGGAGAGGAACAACACACACTGGGGCCTGTGGGGGGTGATGCTGCAGGAGGCTGCAGGAGGGAGAGCACCAGGATAAATAGCTGATGCATGCGGGGCTTACTACCTAGGTGATGGGTTAATAGGTGGAGCAAAGCACCATGCATGGCACACGTTTACCTATGTAACAAATCTGCACATGTATTATGGAACTTAAAATTATTTTAAAAAACATTATGCTGAGCAAAAGAAACTAGATACAAAAGACTCCATATTATGTAATTCCATTAATATTAAATTCTAGAACAGGCAAAGCTTATATATAGACACATAGTGATGGAAAGAAGATTAGTGGTTTCTTAGGATTGGAGGTGGGGAATCCCAGGGGGCGGGTGGTAATTGCATACAAGTGGACATGAGGGAGCTTTCTGAAATAATGGAAATATTCCTGATTTTTATTGTGATGGTGATGAGTCAAAACTCACCAAACTGTACACTTAATGCACATGCATTTAATTTCATGTAAATTATACCTCAAAAGAGTTTATTTTAAAAATTATTTTTGATTTAAGTGATAGCTATGCCCAGTTACTTCTGATTTCACATGCTGAGAGGTCAGCAGTCAAGGAAAATACTGATCCTGCTGCAGGGGTCATTGACCTGCCTTATGGAGACGATGTAGGGCTGCTCCTATACGCACAGGCAGGGAGGCCTTCATTTTGACATTCATGTGATACACTAGGGTGTCTCTTAGAACTCCCCTGCCCAGTTATAACAGTAAATAAATAAATGCAGCAGTCATGGCCTGAGAAGGACATGGTGACCAGGAGTTGAGCTCCCTTCAGGTATGATGGCCCGGGTCGTCTCATCAAGAAAACTGCTAAGACCAGCTGGGTTGCCAGCCGAGGTTGAATCAAACCTGGAATGGGTAACTAAGGAGGGAGATTATGCGCATCAGCGGGGCCTTGACTCCAGGCCACGGTGCATTGATGAGGCTGTGCTGACTCCCACTCATCTTTCTCTTACAAGCTTCTTCAGGGAAAAAGACCTGTAAGAAACCTGGAGCCTCCAGAGTCAGACAGACCTGAGTTCAATTGTCATTCCAAAAGCTCACCGGAAACTAAAACCACAGAAACAGTCCCACTTAATCTTTACATAAATACAACATTCTAGAATTTTTAAATTTTGAATATTTTAATGGAGGGTCATATTCTGTCCTACTGACAATACATTAAACATTGGGCACTCCATGTTCCCACTACGATCGCTGCAGTCAGCAGGCAGTCACCCTTGCTTCCTTGGGCTACCTACAGTGAGTCAATGTTCTCATCTTTCCTTCTCTGATATATAATTTTTCAATGGAATTAAAAATCCAGTTTTAGAACATTGTGTTGAATTAAGGGTTACAGTGGAAATGTTTCCAAGTTTTAGTCTCTGGCGAGTTACTGAGCCTTTCACTATTTAGCTTCAGGGCTGAGATCCATCATTTTGCAATTCTGAGATTCCCCTCCACCCACTGAAAGGATCATTAATATTATAAGACTGGATAAGGAAAGAGCCCTTGCTTTGTTAATCTACGGTATGTTTAATATGAATTTACAAACATCATAAACATTTCTCCTTAGATAATCACTGTCCTGTGATGTCCTCATGAAATGTAAGAAAGCTTATGGTCTTCAAACATCAATAAGGACAGGCGTGTGTGCAGAGTCCGGGTCTGGATACCAGCCCCAGCCCTGCCACTACAGCACCAGGTGACTTTGAGAAAGTCACTTCACCTCTCAGTCTCATTGTCTTCATCTGTAAAATAAATGATTTGGATTCGTTTACCTCTAAGCTTTGCTCGAGCTTTAAAATTTTATTATTCTATTCTTTGGCTAATGATCCCATTAAAAGTATATAATGTGGTACATCAATAACACTAATGGGATTCTTTAAGGCCCATGACTGCTTCACATTTCTTCACCATCATTCAAATCTATTTTCAGAATAGGAGTAGCTGTGTGATTTGCCCTTTGGGGATCTCCAACTCCAAATATGGTGCATAAGGTTAAGGAGTGAGATTAGAAGTTATTTTATATCCTAATATGTTGGTAAAAGGCAGAAAGGAAATCTCATCCCATAAAATAATGAATCCTTGGTTGCTAAGAACATCGTTGTTATACTGCTAGTGGTGGTAGTATCAGTCCCGACAAGTTTCCCTAGAACTGGATAATTTCAAACACAAACTACTTCGGTGGGATTCCACCTAATGGGTTCCATTTGTGAGTCCAGTTCCGTTTATCCTGTGGTATTTTCCATAGGATGTTATCATCCTTGACCCTCATTTCTGCCTAACATCCATCCAGCTGTCCTCTAGCCATGGTTTAAATGTACAGCGAGTGATTGCTAAGAACAGTAACTTTATTTTCTGAGCCAAAAATCAAAAAAACAGTAACCTTATTTTCTGAGTATTGGGATTACTCGGAATTCTGTACCTACCTAGTAGCAAGAAATTTTCCTGTGAAATAGTACTTGAATTCTCAGCACAGATTATAGTTTATGTGGACAATGGATAGAATATTTGAAATCGGAATGATTGTATTTCTAATGTCCCTACCAATGCCCAGAAACCGTGATAGTGTGATTCTAACCATGTTCAAACCATAATAACAATCACTAATAGGTTGACGCAAAAGTAATTACAGTTTAATGGAAAAACCACAATTCCTTTTGCACCAACCTAACAGCTATTACGTTTACTTTTAATGGCAAAACTACAATTGCCTTTACACCAACCCACCTTCTGGTAAACCCTTATCTTTGCAAGCCACTTGGCTCTGCGTCTTACTTCTACCACCGCTTGGATCCTCACAACAACCCTGTGAGGTAGGCGCTCTTATGAGTCCCATTTTGCAAATGACAAAACTGAGGCACAGAAGCATTAAATAATATACCTCAAATCACATTGCTAGCAAAAGACATAGCTGGAATTCATATGTAGGTATGTCTGGCTCCAGTAGTTCAACTTCTTAGGCACTAGGCTAGACAGGACTGTCTCATCAACAAATTTCTAAGTCTAGAGGGACCTGAGAGACCATCTAATACAATCCAACTCTCTGAAAGATGAACTGATGTGTAAAAACTCAACTGGCTAGTTAGTGGTAGGCTAGGACCAGACCTCTAGAATCTCTGGCAGATATATTGCAACAAATAAGACCCAGGGTTTATCTAGTGGTCAAATTGTGCCAGCCACTGAGCTGTGCATATCTGAAATATATTATCTCATTAGTCCTATCAACAACTCCAGGCACTATATTACCTCTACCCTATGAAACAGGTAATTGAAGCACAGTAAGTTTATACAGAGTCACACAGAGCTAATAAGCCAGGATTCAAACATTGCTAGTCAGTCTCCAAAGCACAGGCTGTTGACTATCATCCACCAGGGCTCAGGTAAGGAAAATGGCCCAATGTGGTGGTTCCAAAGTCTCCTCTACTCCTAAGACCTGCACTCCACATCCCTGGGTTGAGTCTTGGCACTGGCCTTTCTTTTATTATCGTCTGAGCTCACTCCCTTTCTGTGGTTTGGCACTGACCACAGACTGTCTTTTGAGCCGGTTCCTGAGTGACTGTACGGAATCCCTTTTCCACTTAAGCAATTCCTAAAACTACCTTGACGTAAATCCAGCAAAGAGTACGAGAATAGTCATCCCCCAATTTCTCAATGTGTTTTAATCTTAAAAAATATTCCCCAAGAATTATGCAAACAATATGAATACTTTTATGACTCTTAGTACATGTTACCAAATTGTCTCCAAAAAAGATTGTGAAAATATACAGTCAGCAGCAAAATATGAGAATATCATGTCATCATTAGCATTGGATATTTTCATTCAACTCTATTAACAACTTTAAAAACAAAATGCTTTATTATTTTAGTGTGCATTTATTCAGTTATAACTGAAATTGAACATTTTTCTGATATTAAAATAGTTGTATTTCTTTTATAAGTTATCTGTTCATATCCCTCTTTTTAATGCAACTGTCTACTGCATATTTAATTTCAAAATTTATTACCATAGGTAATAAATATTAAATCTCTATGTTTATGTGCTATTCCCTTTCCAACTTCTAATTTTGCTTCAGTTACTTATTGATTACAATGGTCAGAGAATTTTTGGTTTTATTGTTTATGTCCCTTATACCTTCTTCTAATAATATTTTCTCACTGTAAGTCACAATTTTATTCTTTTAAGATTCCCATATAAGACAAATAGTTTTAAATATGCTTACTATTGAATGCCAAAAGGCTTTAAGGCAATAATTTTTTCTGATTATACTTTTTATACATCTCATACATTTTAGTTAAAATGTTCTTCATAATTCTATAAAACATACACTTATTTAGACAGCATTTTTGGGCCTGAGTTGTCAAAATATTTCAAGTTTATATTATTTATTTCTATTTTTATTGTATTACAATCAGACAATGTTATACTACTGTATATTATAATAAATTATTATTATTACTGTTTTGTATATGTGAATATTTGGCCTATTATGAAAATGCTTCACATGTGCTTCAGGAGAAATATACTCTTGCTTTTAGCAATACAAACTGTAATATGTCTTTTAATCTTACTTTGTAATTATTTAATTTTTCTGTCTCCTTACCTTTTCTTCCAGAATGACTTTTAGAATCAAAATGTCCCATTTCTATCATGTTTATGTCATTTTTCTCCACATATGTTAAACATTTTTTGAGACATAAATGTCATTGCAATATTACTTGGATCATAGTTTCAGTACTACAGTTATTTACTAGTAATTCTAATTTTACAAATATAAAATAATTCTCTATGAAATTTAAGATATCTTGTTAGTCCCTATCTAATTATATTTACTTTGATTTCTTACTCTTTATTGTTCATAGTTCACTGACATATTACTATTACTGTTAATATTTTAATATCATTTTCCTTCTTTTGCATTTTCAAAAAATCTGAAACCTTATTTACCAGACTTATTAGTAAATAAATAGTATTAAAAGTATTATTATACACATTATATATGTTATATTTGACTTCTGTATAATTTTTAGCTTGATATTTACTTTTTCATTCAATAATTTCTTATTGATATTTCTTTATTTTTACCTTCTTGATTTTTAAAAATATAATTTATACTGCTTTTTAATTCTGCTTCTAATTTCATGAAAGTTTTTTACATACATTTTCAACCCACATTTATCCTACTTTAAGAACTCATCATTTTTATGCCAATCATGGTGGACAAGAAATTTAGTGTGTAGGTTTATATTTTTCATCCTGATACTTATTAGATGTTAAATTATCATTTGAAAAAAAATAGGAAGAAAATTTATCGGAAAATATAAGGCCGGGAGAGAAGTCTAGCCTTAGCAGATATTAAAACATATTATAAAGCCTCATAGCATTGACTCTTAAACATACAAAAATACCAACAGAACAAAACAACAAATACTGAAACAGACCCAAATGCATACAGAAATTTAGCGTACAATAAGGATAGCATCTCAAATTGGTGGGAAAATAATCAACTTTTTAAAAAGTGGTACTTGAATAACTGAGTAGCCAGATGGAAAAAAGATAAAAACTACATTTATTCTTTTTTGGTATATTAAGATAAATGTAAAGTACAAGAGAGATTTAAATAGGTAAAATATAAAATCTATATGAGTATGAAAGAAAATATAAATGAATTTCACTATAGGATAAATTTTCTATGATTCAAAATTTAGAAAATAAAAAAATTATAAATTTGACAAGACAATATCTTTAGAAAACTTTTTATAGCAAAAAGTTTTGTAAGCAAATTATTTATTGATAAGTGACAAATAAAAACTGAAAAACATATTTGAAAATTAACCACAGAAAAGTGCTAATATTCCTAATGTATAAAGAACTTATAAAATAGAGAAAAAGAGCAATAACCCAAAGAACACCAAACAGGATATATAAGCAAACTGTTCACAGAAAAAAAAATGTAAATGGCTCTTAAAATGTGAAAAGATGGTCAATCTTGCTCATAATGGAAAAAAATGAATTAAAACTACATAAAGATATCACTTGTCACTATTAGATTGGCAAAATAGAATATATTTTTATAACATATTGATGAGGTTGTAGAGAAACAAGTATTTTTGTGCTTTGCTGGTGGGAATGCAAATAGCACAATCCCTGTGTACAGGAATTTGGCAACATCTGCCAAAATTGTATATCCATATGGCCATTGACCCAAGAATCCTACCTCTGGGATGCAATCTCAAAGATATCCTGGCAAAATATGAAAAGATACATACACAGGTTATTTATGACAGTGCTTTTGTAATGCGAAAAGAAAGGAAGCGATTCAAATGCTTATTAATATGGGATTGATTAATAAACAATGGTACATCCACACAAGGAAATACTATACATCTGTAAAAGACTGTCTGTGTAAGCTATGGTGTTCTCCAGGATACATTGCTAAACAAGAAAGAAAGAGTAAAGAACGATATACATAGTGTGGTGCCAAGAGACAGGGAATACACACATACACACACATACAAAATGGTAACTAATTGTGATGATGGATGTGTCCGTTAATTTATTTATGGTAATAATTTCACAATGTATACATATAACAAGTCTTCTCATTGTATACCTTGAATATGTAGTTATATTTGTCAATTATACTTTAATAAAGCTGGAAAGAATAATAACAAAAAATGACAATTGGTAAATAAAGAGAAAGAATCAAGCATTTCTCTTGACTTACCTACACAAACTATACTTAAGATAAACAAATTGTTGATGTGGCTAAGGGTTTTTGTTGTTTTTCAAGCATTTCAGCTAATAAATAAGAAATAACATTTTTCAATCCTCAATGAAACAATGAATCTAGAAAAAAATTTAGTTTCTGCTAAAAGCATTACGTAAAATACTAATGAAGGATTTATAAGGTATAATTCAGTTTGTTAGCATCTGCATACACCAAATAAACTAAATACCATAAAAGGAAGAGACCAGAGACTCGTCTATAGAAGCAAACACCAACAATTAAGGATTTTTGTCTTAAAAAAACAGCAATCAGATAAAGCATCTAGATCAGCCCTGTACATTATTTTCTAAGCAATTGAAGTGTGGCTAATTTGAACTGAGATATGTTATAAGGGTAAAATACACATGGGATTTTGAATACTTGGTACAAAAAGTAAAATATTTTATTAACATTTTAATATAGTATATATTAAAATGATAATATTGTGGATATACTGAGTTAAAAGACTGCATAATATTAAAATCAATCTGACTTACTGCTTGTGGGAATGTCAAATGGTACACTCACTTTGGAGAAGAGTTTAGCTGTTTTCTAAAATCTTCAACCTATACCTACCATATGACCCAGTCATTTCACTCCTAGGTACTTACCCAAAAGAAAAGAAAGATTGTGTCCATAAAAGACTTATGAACAAATGTCACAAGTAGCTTTCATGGGGGTGGTGGATATATTCAATATCTTGATTCTGGTGATGGTTTCAAATTGTACACTTTAAATATGTTCAGTTTATTCTATGTCAATTATCTTTAATAAAGCTATTATGAAATTAATTCCATCTGATTCTTAGTACTCTCTTTAGATATCTACTGGAAAATTTGCAATTACATATGTGGCTTGAACTACAATTCTGTTGGACATTGCTGGTCTAGACCTAACCACCATTTTGTAGAAAATATGGGGGACAAAAAAGCACTTTAAGCAAACCATTGGAATTCAATCAACAAAACTCAGAATGTGGACACTGTAGAACAAATGACCAGATTTCTTCAACAGTTATATGACAAGGGAATTATGAAAATTAGATTAAAAAGGGAATAATGAAAATTAGCAGTGTGTGAGCTTTTTTGACTCTGATCTGAACAGTCAACCCAAATAGGAGATTTGACTACTGATTTTTTGAAGCCATTAGGGAGTTAACTATTAATTATTTTGGGTATACTGGTTCATACAGACTCTCTCATCTCAGCCCACCAGAGAGGACAGCTCTGCTCTCCATAATGTCCACAAATGACAGATTGAGTAGCTTTACTTTCAAAATCTTCCTCACAAATTCCTGATTATTTGTCCTCCAGAGATGTGTATAGGTTATCTCAGTAAGTGCTGAGGAAAAGGGACAACATCACAACATCAACTATGACCATCCTCAGAGAATTAAGGATAAAGTAACACTTAGTAGCCATGGGAAAGTTATCAGTGACTGTGCCAATATGATGACTAGATTCAGTAGTAACACCAGGTAACTTCCCACTTTATTTTTTCACTTCCTTTTTTTTTTTTCCTGGAGTCCTTAGGCATTAATCTTGTTATCCTTCACTGTAACAACCATTTATTCTTCCTCCCATAACTTTTACTTCAGTCATTTGTAAATAAAACTTGGGTACTCAGTTGTTTTTCACATCAGAAGAAGTGAATAAGCCCATACACTATTTCCTAAGCCTTCATTTGTAGTGATATACACAGGGCCCAGATCTTTTTTAATGAAAAAAAAGTGAGGTTACTAAAAACAAATACAAATCACTGAGTTCCCTTTCATTTGTGCCTGGGTCTATTCTTTTATTGATGCAAGTCCTTTAGTTTTTCAAGCATATTACTACCACAAATGTGGTCCATAAACAGACAAGTCCAGAAACTGAGAGTAAGAATTTTGATATACTTGTATAGCAGTTTGGCAGAGTAATTATATGTCTTTTAAATCTAATAAAAATGGGGCTTATGTTTTATATTTTACGTTTAAATATTTACTTTTCTAGTAATTCATTTTTATTATATTAATTCATGATGGCTTAGAACTTAAAAAAAACTGTTCCAAAAAGAAGCAAATATTTTTAACCCTAGTGAATAATGTCTGTCAAAATCTGGTTGATAGACCATCTGCTTCTGAAACAGGTGCTTGTCAAGCTATGATTGCTATGGTTCATTTAAATCAGAGAAAAGGGGGAGATGTAGGGAGACCCCCTGAAACTATTGCTACGGAATAAAAGATGAAATGATCCTGATTATTGAAAATACAAAATCGCATGCAGTATCATGTAAAGACAATGCCAGGTTGGACTGCCAGAATGAGCCAACAGTGTGTGATGTGCTTCCCCCTGCAGAGAGCCTATGAATGGACGTGCAGTCAAGGAGGTTTCGCATCACCAAGATTCCTATCCCAGAAAAGCAGATGTTCATAGCTCTGGGAATGGAATGCGACCCTTGTGGAGAGCCTATAAACGGATGCATGAGGGGCGCCTGTCCATATGGATAAGATAGGGCTATAAACGCCCTCATCTTGCCATGGCTCTTCTAGGCCTCTTTAGGGTTAAGGCATACTCCCTTCTGAGAATTTCTGGTCTAACCGGTTGTCTAGCTTCACGTCCTGTTTCTATGGATTTTTTGTAACCAGCTTTTGCTGCAACTGTTACTGCTGATTAATATCTTGCTAATCATAGGTTATGGAAAGACTGTGTTCCTGGTGTTTCTGTTTTAAGGCTCTGTTAGAAATTATTGATGCACACACTATATTGTAAATTCTTATCTCTGTATACTGTACTTCTGCACACAGACTTTATGTTAAAGAATTACTTCATCCCCATGTGACCATCTCACCTCATAATCAAATGACCCTAAATCCCTCACTAACCTACCCCTACCCTCACTAAACTTAATAATAAATTCTGGTACATCCAGTGCATTGGCAGCACCATAGGACCAGAAGGTGGTTACCCCCCTGGACCCAGCTTTCACAAAAAAAACAAACAAACAAAAAAAAAAAAAACACAGGTGCTTGTTACAAACGCAGATTCCTGGGCCCCACCTAGGACCAACTGAGAAAAGATTGGAGAATCTGTTTATTTTTTACTTCAACATTTACTTATTTCTTAATTGACAAATAAAAATGGTATATTTTGATTGTGGGGTGGCTAAATCAAGCAAATTAACATAGGCATTATCTTATTTTTGTCGTAGCACACTTAAAATCTACTATCTTAGCAATTTTTTTTTTTTTTTTTGAGACGGAGTCTCATTCTGTCGCCCAGGCTGGAGTGAAGTGGTGTGATCTCGGCTCACTGCAACCTCCACCCCTGTTGGGGTTCAAGTCAAGTGATTCTCCTGCCTCAGCCTCCCAAGTAGCTAGGATTACAGGTGCCCACCATCATGCCTGGCGAATTTTTATACTTTTAGTAGAGACAGGGTTTCGCCATGTTGGCCAGGCTAGTATCGAACTTCTGAACTCAGGTGATCCACCCGCCTCGGCCGCCCAAAGTGCTGAGATTACAGGCATGAGCCACCGCTCCCGGCAGCAATTTTTAAAAATACATTACATTGTTTAGATATAGTCACTATATTGTAAAATAGATCACTTGAACTTCTTCCTCCTTTCTAACTGAAAATTTTGTGTGCTTTGACCAATATGACCTCAACCTCCCTGACTTCAGGTCCTGGTAACCACCATTCTATTCTCTACTTCTATGAGTTTAACTTTATTAGCTTCCACATATAAGCGAGATCCTGTGGTATTTGTCTATCTGTGCCTGGCTTATTTCACTTAACATAATGCCCTCCAAGGTTATCCATGTTGTCACAAATGGTAAGATTTCTTTCTTTCTGTGGCTGAATAATACTCCACTGTGTATATACCACATTTTCTTTATTCATTCATTCATTGATGGACACTCAGGCTGTTGGCATATCTTAGCTATTATGAATAATGTAATGAACATGAGAGTACAGACATCGCTTAGATATACCGATTTCATTTGCTTTATATAAGGGGTCTTCAAAAAGTTCATGGAAAATGTGTGTCATGAAAAACTATGCATGGACTTCAAATTTTTTTGCACCAAAATAAACTCAAGCTAACTTGTTATAACATGTCTGAACAAGATCTATTCTGAGGCACCACAAAGGATAAAACATCAGTTTGAAAAGAGCCCCTAACACAAAATAACATGAATTCTGCTAAAATAGAAGCAAGAACAAACATCAAAGCTATGGTGAAGCTTGGGTGGAAGCATAGTGAAGTCATTGATGTTTTACAAAAAGTTTATGAGAACAATGCCCCAAAGAGATCAGCAGTTTATAAATGGAAAACTTGTTTTAGGAAGAGATGAGATGATATTGAAGATGAAGACCACAGCAGTAGACCATTCACATCAATTTGTGAGGAAATAATTTTGTTTGTGCCCCAATTGAAGAGGACCAATTATTAACAGCAGAAATAATAGCCAACACCATAGACAACTCAATTAGCTCAGCTTACACAATTCTGACTGAAAAATTAAAGTTGAGCAAATGTTCCTCTTGATGGGTGCCAAAACTGTTGTGCCCAGACCAGCTGCAGACAAGAGCAGAGCTTTCAATGGAAATTTTAAACAAGTGGGATCAAGATCCTGAAGCATTTCTTCAAAGAACTGGAACATGGCTTTACCAGTACAATCCTGAAGACAAACATGACCAAAGCAATGGTTACCAATATGGTTACCAAAAGGTAGGAGTGGTCGAATCAAAGCAAAAGTAGACTGGTCAAGAGCAAAGGTGATGGCAACATGTTTTGGGGTGCTCAAGACATTTTTCTTGTTGACTTTCTAAAGGGCAAAAAAAAAATAATAATGTCTGCTTGTTATGAGAGTGTTTTGAGAAAGTTAGCCAAAGCAACAGCAGAAAAAAACACCTAGGCAAGCTTCCTCAGAGAGTCCTTCTCCACCATGACAATGCGTCTGCTCATTGCTGTCGTCAAACAAGGGCAACTTTGTAAGCATTTCAATGGGAAGTCACTAGGCATCCATTTTACAGTTGTGATTTGGCTACTTTTGAATTTTATTTCCTAATCATATAAAATCTTTAAGGAGCCCCATTTTTCTTCAGTTAATAATACACAAAATACTACATTGACATGGTTATTAAATTTCCAGGATCCCCAATTCTTTTTTTTTTTTTTTTTTTTTTTGAGTCAGAGTTTTGTTCTTGTTACCCAGGCTAGAGTATAGTGGTATGATCTTGGCTCACTGCAACCTCCGCCTCCCAGGTTCAAGTAATTCTTCTGCTTCAGCCTCCCGAGTAGCTGGGATTACAGGTGCCTGCCACCATACCCAGCTAATTTTTTTCTGTGTATTTTTAGTAGAGACAGGGTTTCAGCATGTTGGCCAAGCTGGTCTCGAACTCCCGACCTCAGGTATACGCCCACCTCAGCCTCCCAAATTGCTGGGATTACAGGCGTGAGCCACCACGCCTGGCCAGGATGTTCAATTCTTAATGGACTAAATAGCTTGTGTCATTGCTTACAACAGTGCCTTGACTTTGATGGAGCTTATGCAGAGAAATAAAATTTACATATATATATTTACCTTAAATATATATAAATACATATATGTATATGTGCATATATATGTATATATGTATATAAATACACATATATTTATATTTAACTACTTCCATTTTTCCACAAAACTTTTGAAGTCCCCTCAGTACTGGGGCATCAGATACCCAATAGTGGAATTTCTGGATCATATGGTAATTCTATTTTTAATTTTTTGAAGAAACTCTATTTTGTTTTCCATAACAGATGTACTAGTTTACATTGCCACCAACAGTGTGCAAGAGATCTCTTTTTCTCTACATCCTCTACAACATATCTTTCATCATTTTTGTAATAGTCATCCTAACAGGCCTGAGGTGACATCTCATTGGGGTTTTAATTTGTATTTCTCTAATGATTTGTGATTTTGAGCATTATTACATATAGCTGTTAGCCATTTGCATGTGTTTTGTTGAGAAATATCTATTCATATCCTTTGTTCATTTTTAATTGGGTTATTTGTTGTCTCACTCAAGTTGTTTGAGCTTCTTATATATTTTGGATATTGACCCTGTATCAGATGTATGGTTTGCAGATATTCTGTCCCATTTTATGGTTGTCTCTTCACTCTGTAGATTGTTTCCTCGGCTGTGCAGAAACTTTTTAGTCTAATGTGAGAATCTGTATCTTTAACAAGATTCCTAGGCGATCCTTCTGCAAAGCAACATTTAAGAACCACTAATCTAGACCAGCCCTGTCTTACAGAACTTTTTGTAGTGATGAAAATGTTCTATTTCTGCACTCTCTAGTATGGTAGCCACTAGGCACATGTGGCTATTAAGCACTTGAAATGTGATTAGTGTGACTGAGGAACTGAATTTTACCTGTTAGAAGTCTAATTTAATTGGCCAGGTGTGGTGGCTCACACCTGTAATCCACACACTTTGGGAGGCCAAGGTGGGTGGATCACTTAAGGTCAGGAGTTCAAGACCAGCCTGGCCAACATAGAGAAACCCCGTCTCTACTAAAAATACAAAAATTAGCTGGGCATGATGGTGCAGGCCTGTAATCCCAGCTACTTGGGAGGCTGAGGCAGGAGAATCACTTGAACCCAGGAGGCGGAGGTTGCAGTGAGCCAAGATCACGCCATTGTACTCCAGCCTGGGCGACAGAATGAGACTTCCAAAAAAAAAAAAAGAAAGGAAGGAAGGAAGCAAGGAAGGAAGGAAGGAAAGAAGGGAGGAATTTAATTTAATTCAAATTTAAGTCGCTGTATGTGGCTAATGCCTACTGTACTGGGCAGTATAGCCCTGGAGCATTACCTGGGTCCCTGTGACTGAAAATGATCTGTCCAGAGAATGTTCAGCCAGGCCTGCTGATGTTAATTAAATCTTTTTACACACACATAAAATTATATTAGGTTATTCTTTGAGAGTGATTCCCCAGGGTGTTTGATCTTGGAGCTAAAGTGAACATTGTCAGATTCATAGAAAGAAGCATTTTCAAGATACTTGTCTGTTCCTGTGAATGTGGGTTCACTTTGTCCACAATAAAATTTAGAGGCTGTGTTAGTTATTACCTCACATGGAAATCATAAAATAAATGATAACTTAAAGCAGTTATACTGTCTTTGTATGAATTTGAAGTGATTGTTAAGCAGCTAACTCTCCTTTCTGTTTCGGATGGCGGGGAAATTTAGGCTAGAATCCCGGTGCAAATGTGGCTCTAATGCAGAAAAGATGTGGAGATTCTCATTCTAACCACTCCTTAAGCTATGGGTGGATATCAGCATGTGTAAATTATTTCTGTGTTTATAGCACAATAGGATAATATGACAACTTTAACCCGGTTGATAAAGAGAGCCTAACATGTATGAAAGGCATCTGTATATTTCCAAGTATAAAACTGGGAAACTGGGATATGAAGTGGTAAGTGTGAAAATAACAGTCCATGTGACAAAGATTAAAATACATACCTTCAAGTCATTCTCATATTTAAAAAAATAACCTTTGGGTAAGCAAAGGGTTATTATCCATGGTTTTAGTTCTATCCCAGTGGCTTTCAAGGTTTAAAAAAAAAAAAAAGAGGCCGGGCACGGTGGCTCACGCCTGTAATCCCAGCACTTTGGGAGGCCGAGGTGGGCGGATCACGAGGTCAGGAGATCAAGACCATCCTGGCTAACATGGTGAAACCCCGTCTCTACTAAAAATACAAAAAATTAGCCGGGCTCAGTGGTGGGCGCCTGTAGTCCCAGCTACTTGGGAGGCTGAGGCAGGAGAATGGCGTGAACCCGGGAGGCGGAGTTTGCAGTGAGCCGAGATTGTGCCACTGCACTGCAGCCTGGGCAACAGAGGGAGACTCCATCTCAAAAAAAAAAAAAAAAAAAAAAAGAAGGAGGCATGGAAATTCTTCCCGGAGTGAAAGAGAGGTCTATTATGGAGAATTTCTTTTCCTGATGAAGAGGAAAAGAAAATAAGCAAATATAC
Organism: Gorilla gorilla gorilla; assembly: GCF_029281585.2. NCBI lineage: Eukaryota > Metazoa > Chordata > Mammalia > Primates > Hominidae > Gorilla > Gorilla gorilla. Next base: position 132,000,499 of record NC_073235.2, read on the forward strand.
TAAAAAGTTTTTCAAATAATGTTTCATATTGAACTTACCAGAAATAGTATTGTGTTGAAAAAAAATCAAGGAAGAACTAAATAAATGTAGACATATTTCATGTTCATCGATAGGAAACTTCAATATTGTCAAGACATTAGTTCTTCCAAACTTGCTATAGATTCAATGCAATTTCAATCAAAATCCCAGCAAGTTATTTTCCAGATATTGATAATTTGATTCTAAAGTTTATCTGGAGAGGGGAAAAAAACATGATTTCCAAAATACAGAAGAAGAAGAAATGTGGAAGATTGACATTACCTGGCTTCAATACTAACTATAATGCTATGATAATCAAGACAGTGTAGTATTGAAATAGTATCGTGAAAGTTTCCGAACTCTTCCATTTCTAGCATTCTTAAATCCACTGTTCTTTCCTCCCTCTGAGATTTCTAAATCAGACCTTGGAAAAACAATTTGTGGAGACAGAAAAGAGGTGAGAAACTCAACTTAAACCAGATGGACCCAGAAGGCTGTTTTTCAACCTTTAAGGAAGCATGTGTAGAAATGCAAATCAATGCACTGCTTCCTTTATTGAGAAATCCTTACTATGAAAAAAGAAATGTCTGATAAACTAAGTAGTGTGCTTAGGGATGTGATTTGTTTATAAGTTCTTTACCTTTTAAACAACAGCCTTCACTTCTCCAATCACACTCTGAGTAGCACCCTATAGATACTATAATGCTATGAATAAGAGCATGCCCTCTGGCATGGGATTACATGCACTTTACCCAGGGTTTGCCACAAACTAGCTGTGTGACTTTGGGCAGGTTATTTAAGCTCTCTGAACCCATTGCATAATTTACATAAAGGAGGTTATAGTATTTTGTACCTTTTAGGGATATTGTGAGGATAAATGAAATTATATTTAACACACACACACACACAACTAGTGCATAGAAAGGCATAAAAATGTTAAATAAATGTTAACAATTTTTATTATAACATAATCTACTGAGGGTTACATTGTTAGATTCACAAGTAACTAGATTCACAACTCTCTGTCTTTGAAGCCTGTGCTCTTAACCATTGAGCACACTGCCTCTTGAAAAGCACCTGCTGCTTCTCTAAGACACTAGGGCTAAGTTTTGGTCACCCAGAGAAGATTTGAATCTGGGCACTACAGGCTGTATCTAGCCAGCCATTGCAGAGTGCAAGAATATCTGCATTCTTCTGAACGTCCTTTGCAAAAAGAACTAAGATCGCGAGACCTTAAACAAGTCTCCACAGTCTGGAGGATGAAACTCTGGGACTCTGTATACCAGCATCTGCTCCAGGAAGGCCCACAACACAAATTTTTTATGTTTTTATTTTTATTTTTTTGAGACAGGGTCTCACTCTGTCACCCAGGCTGGAGTGCAGTGATGCTCACTGCAGCCTCAAATTCCTGGGCTAAAGGGATCCTCCTCCCTCAGCCCCCTGAGGAGCTAGGACTACAGGTGTGTGCCACCACACCAACTTATTTTTTAATTTTGGTTTTGTAGATGCAGGGTTTCACTGTTTCCCAGGCTGCTCTCAAACTCCTGGGCTCAAGTGATCCTTCCCACCTCAGCCTCCCAAGGCACTGAGATTACAGCAATAAGCCACTGTGCCTGACCACAAAATTTCAAAATAGTCAAACATTAACAATGAGTTCTTTCATGTAGTCTCTCCAGATAGAATCATATCCATTTTCTTAAAAGAAAAAAATAGGACTCTGTCTATAGCTTTTAAAGTGCAGAAAATGGTATGATTGCTAAAAGAAAAGGTAGCAAGCTCCAATTTTGTTAAAGACCGAAGACCATCTTTGGGGCATCATAAGATAGAACAAGGGCAGGTCAACCCTCTGCCTTTATTCTTGTCAGGTACCTTTTGAGTGGCATGCGTTGGGGAGGAGGAACCCTGATTCCTTCAATCACAGTTGGGCAGGGTAGCTTTGCAGTGCATCTTGGAAGGATTTCCCCCATTGATTTGTCAATGAGCAGATGAAGCTGGCTGTCCTTGACTTGCCTAAATTTGGTCTAACAATTACTTGTAAAAGTTAACTTCCTATTCCAAGTGAAAAAGCCAAGTAAGAAAAGAAGACATAAAGCTCCACCCTGGCCAAATCCCCACTGATGTCACAAGACTTGGCTAAAACGTGACCATGGCTTGGGGCACGGGGTATGATTATGGTGAGCCAGCTGGAAAAGCAGACTCTCTTTATTTCATTGCATACTAGCAGAGCAAAAGAAGAGGGGCTGATAAAATATTTTCCTCATAGAAAATTTCTTTGTGTGCTCCTGTTATTTAAATTTCCATATACTGAGTTCTGGAGGTGACATTGCTAATGTATGTTCTCTTTTGAAAAAGAATACCACATCTAAATTTTGTATTTCCATAATATTTCACTTACTTCAACTTTTCCCAAATCTTTGTTTCATGCCACAGGCCTTAATCTTATTTCAACCAAAATAGAAGCAAATAACTTGAAAAACAAACTCTTAATATTTTTGCATCTCTATGTCATTTTCCAAAAGGTCAGTATTTTACATGTGTCAGTCTTTCACTGCAGACACCAGTAATGTATCTACTACATTCTACATTCCATTTTCTAGAATTAGCTGCAATTTACATGAGGTCTGTCTTGTTGAAATGCAGGCTGGCTGTGTCCCTTCCTTTGATTCAAATAACAGCAATTTGCTTCCTTTAATAAGAATATATTCTCTCTTCAATATTTTCCTTCACTCTACTGGAGAAATACTGGTTAAATGAATGTTTAAAAGTGAGTTGAGGCTTCTCTGCCCACACTGAAGGGTTAGCAAACAGGCTCTGCTTTCTCTGTCGAGTCCTCCCCTGTGGTTTCAAGCCCTGTGTTCTCCAAAGGAAGCGGTGGAGCTAACAGAGAGCCATTGCAGCAAGACCATGATAATGACGTGAGAACATGAGAGAGGGACAAGCATACCAAGGTGTTCAAACGGAGCGTTGGTGATGATTTTTTAATGGACATTCTGCCAAGTTCCAGCAAACAACTGTGGGCTTTCTTTGGTTGTCACCTCAACTACATAATCACAGTTCTACGTGATCAGGTATCCTGTAATCACCTGTCTTGTTGTGCCAAAAATAAAAGGGTTTGCATTACCTTTGATTCACTGGGAAACTAAAAGCAGCAGATCCCAGGGACAGAATCTGTAAAATATACCTTCCTCATATGAAATTAAAATTGTTGGGAAGATATGTTTTCAAACAGCTCAACAAAAAAATCTGAGGCATCAAGAAGGATTAAATAAATGTTGAGGTAAGAGAGATCTGAAACTCCTGGCGGGGCTGTCTTAACCCTCAGACCTCAATTTCCCTATCAATAAAAGTAAGAGGAATGATGATATTGCTTCCCAATAGTCCTTTTCAAAGGTATTTTTTATTATGCATGTTTCCTGAGGAATACTTTTTGAAAATATTTTTCAACAAAAGAATTGCTTATAAAATAATAATTCACAGGTTTTCTCTTTTTTTTATTCAAAGACTTATATAACTGCTAATCAGAGCTTCCAATCAGCAAAAGATGGACAAGGTTGGCACACAAAGCTGACAAAATACTTACCAAAGGCAAATAAGCTTAGTATGGTTAGCTTGCATGATCTTATCATAGGAAAATATATGGTTTCTGCTAAATTCTTAGAAAAACTGAAAGTAGCTTATGGACTCCTTTTGCTATCTGGCAGACCCTGAAGTTAGAAGACTTTGGGATAGTGATTATCATGTTTCTCCTTCACTGGTGATTTCTGCAGTTCTATTATTCTTCTATTCTTACCGAATTGGACAAGAGAAATAGAGACTTAAAGAAAACTTCAGAATAGAAAATGAATCTAAAGAAATATATTAAACCATGCCCTTCTTCTAATGGCCAGAATAATAATCTTTATTATCAATTGGCAGCCAATCATTTGTTTTTGTAGATATTTTAATGTTATAAAATAGCAATTTTCCTCAGAGTTTTAATAAGCATTGTTGTACCCACTTTCTTTTATCAACCAAACGACAGCTTCAAAAGAAACTTTAGCTTCCGGAGTTTCACCATTGACTGGTCCTTGACATCATAACCAGTCATCAAAAACGATATGTCAAGAGGATATTCATGAGACAAAGAGCTGAGTTCCCTTCAACCTAAGCTTTAAGATATAACTCTTACATGCTGGGGGCTTATCAGTCAAGACGAGTAGGATGTACTTCATTGATCAAAAACCTCCCACACTGTTGACCCACCCTATCTCATCTTCAGTCACTCCAGTAATTAAAGATGAAATCCAAACTTGCTTTGTCAATCAAGGCTCTAAACTCTAGCTTCAATCTATGTCTTCAATCATATCTCCTTCTCAGTTCAGTGCAACTGAACAAATGTTCACAAGTCCCTTCTGTGTGCCAGATACTTGAATGAGTAAGATACGAAGATAAATAAAACACTAATACTATCCCTGCCCAAAAGAAGCTCATGGCATCTTGTGTAAGGAGGAAGGCATTGACATGGATTTAACAGAAAATACACTAGTCCTGCCCTCTTGGATTGTTGTGAGGATTAAATGAAATAACAGATAGAAAGGGCTCAACATGGCATTAGGCACAGAGTGACATCTGGCTAAAATGGTGTAATGGGATGTGACAGGTCTCTCATGTGTACCTTCCACTTCGCTGCTACTCCCCCACTCACACATCCTCACACACACCCTCTCCACCATGAGACCAGCAGCCCATTGCCCCATCTTCCAAACAGACCCAACCACACAGTACATTGACAAGTCATTTTGATTCTACTGAAAATTTCAGGAAGGTTTGAGGAAGAGGATTTAGAGACAAATGTAATAAAATTCTCCATTAGACATTTCTGTATTTCCTTGGAACTTTTCCCCTCCAAGTTCTGCCACTCATCTCTCTACTCTCCCCAGACAAATCCATTCCACTGGGCTGAGCTCCAGCCTTTCTCACTCAGGGAGAAAAAGCAGCCTAAGAGTTTAGGGGCTGTGTCCTCTTAGAAATCACTTGAATTTCTATGTATTATCCAAGCATGCCCCATTGCTGTTGTTCTAGAAGTGTGTGGAGTGTTTGGTAGAGGGGCTCTCTCCCTATGATGGTTAATACTAAGTGTCAACTGATTGGATTGGAGGATGCAAAGTATTGTTTCTGGGTGTGTCTGTGAGGGTGTTGCCAGAAAAAATTAACATCTGAGTCAGTGGACTGGAAGAGGCAGACCCACACTCAGTCTGTGTGGGCACCATCCAGTTGGCTGCCAGCAAGGCTAGAAAAAGCAAGCAGAAGAAGGTGGAATGAGCTGACTTACTGAATCTTCTGGCCTTCATCTTTCTCCTACTCTTTTCATCCAGGAAGTATGCTTCCTGCCCCTGAACATCAGAATCCGGTTCTTTGGCCTTTGAACTCTTGGATTTACACCAGCGGTTCGCCAGGGGCTCTTGGGCCTTTGCCCACAGACTGAAGGCTGCACTGTCGGCTTCCCTACTTTTTAGGTTTTGGGACTTGGACTGAGCCACTACTGCCTTCCTTGCTCCTCGGGTTGCAAATGGCCTATCATGGAACTTCACTTTGTGATCATATAAGTCAATTCTCCTTAATAAACTCCCTTTCATATATACATATATCCTATTAGTTATGTCCTTCTAGAGAACCCTGATGAATACACTCCCTTACAAATTTTTCACACAACAAAAATCAGATCTGTGCTAGGCAACAGAGGCCAATATTGCCCTTCTAAGAAAATAAAATTTTTTTCCACACTTTTGGGATCAATAACAATAAGCACCTAATTTGCTTGAACCTGAAAAATCTCACCAGACAATCTCTGTTATTAAATGTCACAGGGGCAGAGAAAGAGAGGGCCAATGGAAAATTTATTTTCCTGGATTTCAACACCTCAACTTTGCCTTTAATACTGCTTCCAAGATCAAGAGCCCAGTTTTTCCAGCTTGCCCAGAACTTCACTTTCTGTGCTATCCTTGTCCCTCAGATACTCCCTGGATACATCCCCAATCTCCATGGACGTCACTCCACTCCCCATCGTTTGCTGGTACAAACAAGTAGAACCATGTTGCTTAGAGCAGAAAAGGGCATAGTCTTCTTAAAGACATTCTTTTATTTCTCTTGTTCTATATGATCTCCCCTTCCATTGCATGGAATCATAAAGTTACACCAGTACTACATGTAACTCTTGGCAACACCTTCCTCTGCAAGTACCCCCATCTCCATGGGTCCAGCCATAAAGCTCTTGGTTCCCTTCACAACTTCCTCAGTAGGGAAAGGATTAATCCATCATGAACACCACGCTGAATATTGTGGTTTTGTTTCATGCCATTACTCAATATAGCTGTATTTCTTCTTTTAGTATTGAATTATTGAAATATTATGCAATAGCACAATAATTAGTAAGGTGTCATTTTACACTTGACTAGATTTTGTGATTGCTATATTCATAATAGGAAAGGTCACTTTGCTGTGACTTCACATGCTTCTCACTCCCGGATGAACCTCCTTCCATTTGGACTCCAACTTCCTCGACAGGAAGACCTAAAGAGAGTTAATATATTCTGCCATAGAAACACACATTCTCATTTGGAAGCCTCAGAAGGACAGAATGTGGTCACCACTGTCCCTGGGAGTCTTTGCAAACACAATTATCCTAAAGAGAAAGCTTGCTTTTTTCTAAACCACATTGATTCATGTTCCAGCACCTAGAACCTCGCAGGAGCTGTGCCATCTCATCTCCTGGAAAGTTCTGCTAAAACCCAAACAGTGAAGAGCAGTTTCCCACATGTCTGGCAGCTCAAAGATCCATGTCTGCTCCACACAGCTGTTTACTTGGCACCCAGGCAGAGTTGGTTCCTCTTTTTCTCATTCTATCAAGATGTTCCTTGTTTCTGATAATGACTATTAATAATAATATTTACACAAACAAGCTCTTCATTGTGCCAAAAGATCTCAAAATGCTTCAGAACTAGTCTGCCACAAATTCAGGGCCAGATTCGTGGAGTGGAGCATCCAGAGTGGTCTCTGAGACCAGCTAACTGATTGTTGAGAGAGCACAGCAGAAGGAACACTTCCTGTCCATAGGACAGTGCGCATGGACCAGCTGCCATCTGGAAAGGAGCACTGACTGGGACACTCTAGGGGATGTGCACTAATTAAACTGTACACAAACTAACACGGTATGCTCACATATAACTCTGCCATAATAAAGACACTCGTGTTTCCATTTGTTGCCTTTGGGTTGCCAATTTTCTTCTCTACCTTTTTTGGAAAATTACATTCTGATTTTCTTCTGGGGAATGGGCTCCACCTCATTGAATACAGTTGGATGGAACAGTTACCCAAGGTGCCTTGTGCTCTCTAGACAAGGAGCAGGCAGGTGACCCAATATAGGTCAGAAGCCCAACCCTTTCCTAGAAGCAGAATCGGATGAGAGTGATGGAGACAAGAAAGCTTATTGAAGCTGATGAATTCCAGCAGCAACGCCTGACAGTACTCACATAGTTCTACTACCGAGACTCTTCAGAGTCACTTGTTTTCTCTTCTTTCTTCGTCTTGTTCTTTAGTCATCGATATTGCTTTGTTCCATGTTGCTTTATTTTTTTATTTGTTTAATATTGTGACCTTCCCACGGCTTTCCTATAATTTGTTTGTGCTCAGCTTAACCAGAGTACACTTCAGTTACTTGCATCAGGGTGCTCTAACTGATGTACGGGATTTAAGTGTTTTGTGCAACACTTGGGAGATCTTTTATTCTTACTTATGCTGGACTATATTGATAGACTACAGCAGGCAGTTACACATTAGGATGAATGTGCAGCTGGTAGAAGAGAAAGTGGAGCAGTGTCAGAAGGATAGGGTCACCTGTGCTAGATGCCTAAGAGTTGGGGATGTTGACTGATATCACCAAACCTACAAATGTTCTACAACTGTGGAGAAATGTATTGGGGTTTACTTGTCCTGTAGGCACGTGCTAAATCACAAGAAAAATTAGAGATCAAAAATGAATGTTTAGTTTCTTTGCAACACAGGTGAACTCTAACCCAGCATGTGAACAACTCTGGCTTAAGACCGTGGAGACAAAGGGCTGAGGCAATCATGTAAGGCACTGATGTCCATGGATGTAAGATGTTTTCCCATGTGGCCTGTTCATGCCCCCACACCACAGACTGTCCCTGCAGCGATGGCCTAGGACTATACTCATCAGCCACTGTGGACCAGGAAATTCCAAACAGCGGACCTTCATGCTCATTAAAGTGCTAAGAAGAAAGCTGACTGATTACAGGTGTGCAGACAGTAAACGCTCCGTAAACCAAAAATGCTAGTGCTACAAACAACTAACATTACTCTATACAAGGAATTTTGTCTCTTCATCAGATGAAAAGGATGAAGGTGGAATTGGAGGTCAGTTTCATTGAAAATAGATATCTTAATTGCCGCCATGACTCTCGCATAGATTGACTGGAAGAAATAAGTTTCCAAGTCCAAAATTTTTACTTCATTCTAAGTATGGTCCAAATGCGTCACATGCTGGCCATAACTCAACACATTTTAATTAATGGATAAGACCAATCAACAGCTGATATAGGTAGGATATTAAACTGCTGGGAAAGTCTTAGCAAAATGCCACAGGCTGTGTGGCTAAAACAACAGAAATATTTTCTCACAGTTTGGAAGCCCAAGATCAAGGTGTCAGCAAATTTGGTTTCTCCCGAGGCCTCTCTCCTTGGCTTAATGGATAGCCACCTTCTCATTCTGACCTCACACAGTCTTTCCTCTGTGTATATGCATCTCTGGTATCTCTCTGTATGATCTAATCTCCTCTTTTTAAAACAATGTTAATGTTTTTTAATTTTCAGTGTTAATAGATATTTATTATTATTATTATGTGTTGAACCGATATATTATTACATTATTTCTCTATTTCTCTACCTATTATTTTTGACTTGCTTATCGTAACATCATAAATTTTTAAAATTAATTTTTGGCATACAAAAAGCTGTAAATAATTAATATACAACTTGATAAATTTGGAGCTAAGTATACGTTTATCTTATGAACCCAACATCACAATGTATCCATAAACCTATCCATCATCTCCAAAAGTTTCCTCCTACCTCTTATTTATTTATTTATTTATTTTTGAGAATGATCTAGTTCTGTAATCCCAGCACTTTGGGAGGCTGAGGTGGGCCGATCACATGAGGTCAGGAGTTCAAGATCAGCCTGGCCTATAGGGCGAAATCCCGTCTCTACCAAAAATACAAAAATTAGCCAGGCGTGGTGGTGGGCGTCTGTAATCCCAGCTACTTGGGAGGCCGAGGCAGGAAAATCACTTGAGCCTGGGAGGCAGAGGTTGCAGTGAGCCGAGATTGTACCACTACCTCTTATTTATCATTATCATTATTTTATGTGTGATAAGAACACTTAACATAAGATCTACCCCCTTAGCAAATGTTTAAGTATACTATACAGTATGATTAGGTATTGTATATTGGTATACTATACCATAGTATAACTATAGGTACATTGCTGTACAATAGATCTTTAGAACATATTTGTCTTGTATAATTGAAGTTCTGTACCCCTAGACTGTATCTCCCCCAACTCCAGCCCCTGGAAGCTATCATTCCATTCCCTGCTTCTATGAATTTGACTATTTTGGATTCATCATATTAGTGGTATCATATAATATTTGTCCTCCTGTGTCTGGCTTACTTCACTGAGCATAACGTCCTTCAGATTAATCTATGTTGTCTCAAGTGGCAGGATTTCCCTCTGCTTTAAGGCTAAAAAATATTCCATTGTGAATGTACCACATTTTCTTTATCCATTCATCTCTTGATGAACATTTAGGTTGCTCCCCTGTCTTAGCTATTGTGATTCATGCTGCAATGCACATGGGAGGACAGATATCTCTTCAAGATCCTAATTTCAATTCTTTTAGATATATATCCAGAAGTTGGATCGACAGATCATACGGTAGTTCTATTTTTAGTTTTTGAGGAAGATTCACAGTAGCTGCACCAATTTACCTTCTCACTACAGTGTACACAGATTCCCTTTTCTCCACACCCTCATCAACAACAAATAAGGAGATCAAATCAGTAATTTAAAAAAAAAAAAAAAAAAAAAAACCTTCCAACAAAGCAAAGCCCAGGACCAGATGGTTTTACAGGTGAATTCTATGAAATATTTAAGGAAGAATTAATACGAATCATCCCAAAACTCTTCCAAAAATAGAAGAAGGAACACTTCCAAACTTTGTCTATGAGGCCAGCATCACCCTGATACCAAAGCCAAAAATACCACAGGAAAAGAAAACCACAGGCCAAGATCCCCAATAAACGGGGATAAAAAAATCCTAAAGAAAACCTTAAAACTGAATTCAACAGCATATTTAATACGAATTATATGCCATGATCCAGTGGGATTTATCCCTGGGATGCAAGGATGATTCAACATATGCAAATCAATGAATGTGGTATACCACATAATAGAATGAAAGATAAAAATTACATTATTATCTCAATAGATGCATAAAAATCATTCAACCAAATTTAACTCCCTTTTAAAAATACTCAACAAATTAGATATAGAAGGAATCTAGCTCAACACAATAAAGGTCATATATGAAGAGCTCATAAGTAACATTACCCAATAGTGAAAAAGTGAAAGCTTTTCCTTTAAGATCAGGAACAAGATAAAGAGACCTACATTTGCCACTTCTCTTCAACATGGTTCTAGAAGTCCTAGTCAGTTAGGACTTTCAGGGCCAATTAGGCAAGAAAAATAAATAAAAGGCATTCAAATTGAAAAGGAAGAAGTAATTATCTCTGTTTGCAGACCACATGATCTTATATCTAGAAAACCCTAACAACTCTACAAAAAAGTTGTTAGAAGCCATACATAAATTCAGAAAATTTGCAGGATACAAAGTCAATATACAAAACTCAGTTGCATTTCTATACACTAACAATTAATTATCTGAAAAGAAAATATGTTTTAAATTCCATTTACAATAGCATCCAAAAAATAAAATACTTGGGAACAAACTTAACTAAGGATGTGCAAGACTTGCATACTGAAAAATATAAAACATTGATGAAATTAAGTAAAGTAGACACAAATATGTACATGGGAACACATCCATGTTCATGGATTGGAAGAATTCAAATTGTTAAAATGTACTTACCCAAAGCAGTCTACAGATGTAATGCAATTTCTATCAAAATCCCAATGGCATTTTGTACAGAAATAAAATAAAATTATCCTAAAATTTTTATGGAACCACAAAAAAACCAAAATAGCCAGAGCAATTTCAAACAAGCACAAAGCTGAAGGCATACACTTGCTGGTTTCAAAATAGATTTTAGAGCTACAGGGATTAAAATAGTATGGTACTGACATTAAAAAGACATATAGACCAATGGAACAGAATAGAGAATCCAGAAATAAACCCATGCATATATGATCAACTGATCTTTGACAAGGGTTCTAAGAATACACAATGGGAAAGTGTGGTCTCTTCAATGGGAAAACTAGGTATTCACACACAAAAGAATAAAATTGGACCCCTCTCTTACACTACTCACAAAATTTAACTCAAAGTGGATTAAAGACTTAAATATAAGACCTGAAACCATAAGACTCCTAGAAGACAACATAGAGAAAAAGCTTCTGGATGTGTCCTTGGCATTGACTTCTTGAATATGACACCAAAAACACAGGCAATAAAAGCAAAAACAGACAAGTGGGAGTACATCCAACTAAAAGGCCTCTGCATGGCAATAGAAATAATCAACAAAATTGAAAGGCAACAGTCTTCAGAATGGGAAAAAGTATTTCCAAGCCATATATCTGGTAAAAAGTTAATACTCAATATATATAAGGAATTCCTGACCTAATTTTCTTACATAGACACCAGATTGGATTAGGACCCACCCTATCGCCTACTTTTAACTCAATTACCTCTTTAAAGGCTTTATCTCCAAATTCAGTGACAGTTTGAGGTACAGGGCATTAAGAACTCAAACACGAATTTGGAAGCATACAATTAAGTCCATAACAGGTAGCAAGGAAGAATTATAAAATGAATGAATGTCACAATTTTCCTATGAAAGTGAATTGAATCCTAATGTAATTCCTCCTATTTTGATTGTTATTAACTGTATTCATTTCTTGTAGCTTCCTTAGCAAAATGCCACAAACTGGTTGGCTTAGAACAACAGAAATCTATTTTCTCACAACTCTAGAGGCCAGAAGCCCCAAATCAAGGTATCAGCAGTCCATACTTTCCCTGACAATGATAGGAAAGGATCTGTTCCAGGCCTGCCTCCAAGATTCTGGGAGGCTTAGGCATTCCTTGATTTCTGGATGGGCATTTTCTTCCTGTGTCTCTTAGAAGGCATTCCTCCTGTGTACATGTCTGTGTCCACATTTTCCCATTTTATAATGACATTAGAATTAGGGGCTTATCCTACTCCCATATGAACTCATCTTAAATAATTATATCTGCAATGACCCTATTTCCAAATAAGGTCCCATTCTGGGCGACCAGAAGTTAAACTTCATTATATGAATATTAAAAAGGACAAAATTCAGCCCATACACCATATAAAATGTTAAAAGAATTCAATGTCATAGACTAAAATCAAGAAGCCTGAACTCTAAACAGACTTTTACCCCTTCTCCCCCACTCACTCCTACCAAAAACAACCAACAACAACAAGAAAAAAAACAAAACAAAACAAAAAAAAAAACAAGAAAAAGAAGAAATGAAGAAGAAATAGTCTGAACTATCATTCATGGATCAATCAGGTCCAAATCCCTTAACCAAAATTAGTTTACTATGTTTGAAGTTTATGTAATTGCATAATTCATGAATTTCCTAAGTCATCTCCTTGCTGGAAACATTAATGTGGTATCTGATTATACTAAACGGGTAAATGGTTCACATGAGAAATATGAGAAATTCTGTGGCTCTTGTGATCTATCACTGACCAACGAGTTGGTTTCTCCGGAAGTCCAGAGAATCTCTATTCATTATAGAAATCAAGTCAAATCAAAACCAATTTTTTCAGTGAACTTAGAGCTCTGCATAGGTAAATTCTTCTCTGTCTTGGGCTAAGCACACTAAAACATATTCTTTTTTTTTTTTTTTTGAGACAGAGTCTTGCTCTGTTGCCCAGGCTGGAATGCAGTGGCTCGATCTCGGCTCACTGTAAGCTCCACCTCCAGGGTTCACGCCATTCTCCTGCCTCAGCCTCCCGAGTAGCTGGGACTACAGGCGCCCGCCACCACGCCCGGCTAATTTTTTGTATTTTTTTAGCAGAGACGGGGTTTCGCCGTGTTAGCCAGGATGGTCTCGATCTCCTGACCTTGTGATCCGCCTGCCTCGGCCTCCCAAAGTGCTGGGATTACAGGCGTGAGACACCGCACCTGGCCAAAATATATTCTTTAAAAGCATTGTATTTAAGCTTTACGATCTTTATTTTGAACATCTGAAAGGCAGAAAGAAAAGGTGTTTGAATTAGTTCCCATTTGGATAAAGTAGCTTAAGCAAAATAACAACCATCTAATTTTTAATAGCTGTCAATGGCTCTTCAGGGTGGCTCTTGAGGATTGTATGTAACTTGGCTTCATAGTTATTTTTAGTCACTGTGACCCCATTTCCCCCTAGATTTTACCCTCTAGAATCAGACTTAATTCAATGCCAAAAATACCTGTGGTAAGAAACACAGAAAACAAAGAAGCAAAATTTTAATCGTCCTAATAAAAGATGAAAGAATTCAGCTGGGGGGGGTGGCTTATGCCTGTAATCCCAGCACTTTGGGAGGCCAAGGTGGGTGGATCACGAGGTCAGGATATCGAGACCATCCTCACTAACATGGTGAAACCCCTTCTCTACTTTAAAAAAAAAAAAAAATACAAAAAATTAGCCGGGTATGGTGGTGGGTGCCTGTAGTCCCAGCTACTCGGGAGGCTGAGGAAGGAGAATGGTGTGAAGCCAGGAGGCGGAGCTTGCAGTGAGCCGAGATGCGCTACTACACTCTAGCCTGGGCGACAGAGCGAGACTCCGTCTCAAAAAAAAAAAAAAAAAAGATGAAAGAATTCAAAAATATACATTCTCTGACTCAGCAAAATAGAGTAGATAATCAGAATGACACCCTACAAGATGGAAATCCAAACAGACACAGGGGGAGAAACTTTCAAGGCCATCTGGCCTGGCTTGGATTATAATTCACCCAAGACATGTTAAGATTAAGGGAATAAAGAAGACAATATTAATCATCAGAAATGAAACAAAGAGCCTACATTATCTACTTACTTATAAAATTTTTGTAAAGGGTGTAAAGCATCAACTTTGGAAGTTACATTCTATATATTTAACTTTGACTTGCTATTTTAAAAGGTGTATCTGTATATTCATTATATTAGTAAATACTTACACGTAGAAAAGTGGAAATCTTTTTTTTTTTTTTTTTTTTTGAGATAGCATCTCACTCTGTCGCCCAGGCTCAGCTCACTGCAACCTCTATCTCCTGGGTTCAAGCGGTTCTCCTGCCCCAGCCTCCTGAGTAGCTGGGATTATAGGCATGTGCCACCGTGCCCGGCTAATTTTTGTATTTTTAGTGGAGACAGGGTTTTGCCATGTTGTCCAGGCTCGTCTCCAACTCCTAACCTCAGGTGATCTGCCTGCTTCGGCCTCCCAAAGTGTTGGGATTACAGGATTGAGCCACCGTGTCCAGCCAGGAAACTGGAATTCTGACTGATGTTTAAACTTTGGGCAGTGCCTCCAAATTACAGTGATAGAGAAAGAAAGCACCCAGATTAAATGTCACATATAGGATAGTTTTGTGACAAACTTCTAAATTCTACAAACAAATGTACACACACACAAAAAGATCACATATTGACAAATGAGTGTGATCGTGATGGTTTATATGTCACTTGGACTTTGTTACTTTTCTGTTAAGTCAGAAAGTGCTTCCTAGAAGGCAGAGCAGAAATAGGGACAAGGTGGCAAGAGTAACTGAGCCCTCTGGCCCTTCAACATTCATCAGCTTAAACCAAATTCAGATAATTCTCACTACTCTTTGCCTCTGTACACATATGCACACAGCGCATGTGATCCTTAAGTGTGATGGTGGGAAGGGCTGAATCAAACATACCTAAGACATCTTTTCATGAGATTTTACCCGTTAACTATTGGAAAAACAAGGATCCGCTTTCCTGTGTGTGTGTGTGTGTGTCTGTGTGTGTGTGTGTGTGTGTGTGTGTGTGGTTTTTTGTTGTTGTTGTTGTTGCTGTGATACTTCAACATGTCTTTCCTCAGATATATAAAGTTTGTGCGTTACGGTTAAATGCTGAAATTGCTCTTTCACTAACAAATCCTCCTAGAAATTTTATATTATTGACTGGATATGACAAATATCAAGCCATTTCTTCTTATGTCAACATAAACTTTTGAAAGTTTATAGAGTTATTGTTATTGGTACAGATTTTTCATCTTCATTGCAGCATCATAGCACACAAGTGCCTCTATTTGATTCTTCTGCTAAATGTGCCTTTACTAAAATTAATTTCAATAAATTGATGCTTTGAGAACCTCTGATCAATGACTGTTTTAAGTATATAGCAGTGAAATCAGAAGATTAAACAAGATGATTCTTGATCAACTTGATGAGGGCAAGAGGAAGCGTAGCAAATCCAGCAAACAAATATGTGCATGGAAAAGACCCCAGGTGAGTCTTTAAGCCATAGAAATTACACTTAATTTTTGTGATTTTTCTTACATAGATACTTGTTTGTGGTACCCAGCCCTGTAGAGAAGGGTTTTGCTAAAGTCTTTGTTACAGGGGGAGGGGAAAAAAGAAAGGAATTCCATCAAGCAATAAAATTTGCAGAACTTAAAAATATTTTTTACATTTACCCCAAGGATTATGAAAGCAGCAGAATTGTGAATGCCAACTGGGGAAGTGACTAGACAATTGGCTTTCTTCCCCCACCAAAAAGAGAAATAACTGATTATTCATACATGCAGTCAGATCAGATTATCTGCCTTGCTTTCTTTTCTTTCTTTTTTTTTTTTTTTTGAGACGGAGTCTCTCTCTGTCGTGCAGTGGCACCATCTTCCGCCTCCTGGGTTCAAGTGATTCTTCTGCCTCAGCCTCCCAAGTAGCTGGGATTACAGGAATGTGCCACCATGCCTGGCTAATATTTGTATTTTTAGTAGAGATGAGGTTTCACCTTGTTGGCCAGGCTGGTCTTGAACTCCTAACCTCAGGTGATCCATCCACCTTGGTCTCCCAAAGTGCTGAGATTACAGGTGTGAGCCATCATGCCCAGCCTGCCTTCCCTTCTAATTTTTCTGTGGTTCTGGCTCCTCCAGGACCCAGCATAGAGTTCACGAATCATACTGACTAGGGTTAGAGGTCACTGGGTAAAGCACAGTATGGAGGTTGCATTACAAACTAATAGTGGGAATGAAATTGAGCTAGGCCAGGGGCTTTTGCAGGGTAAGCCTATACACCTGGAACAATCAACACATGGAGTCTTGGTTGACTGCACTATCAGATAAATAAAGAAGGGTTGGCCTGAAGTCAACAGGTCACAGCCATAAAAGTTCTTGGGTCTTTTCTCCTACCGCTTAAGCCATCACAGATCGATGGGATGCTGTACTCAAATCTCTTCCTGACACATGTGTTGATGGGGCCATGAAGTGTGGCTGCCCTGCCTTCACCACAGTGGTCATCAGTGACTACACATTTATAGACCAAAGACTCAATAAATAGATGTTGAATAAAGAAAGCAGAATTTCAACTGAACAGTGGATAACCGGCTAAAAGGGAAACAGGCCTCAAAGTTAGTAACATTTTCAATAAAAAGGCAAAATAACACCTGTACTGACTATAAAATATGACACAGATTCATAAAGCCACACTAAGAAGTATGTTATGTTTTTTTTCTTCTTATCAGAACTTTTGAGCCCAGGGAAGAAGGGAGATATACCTTCTTCTCATTACTCCTTAGCCATACCATTCCTGTTATATCTTACCTCATTCTCAACACTGTTTCGGGTTCTGAGAGGCAGAGGGAGGAAAAGATGAACTTCAAGAAGCAGAAAGTAAAAAAGAAAGTGGAGAGAAATGTGGAAAGGACAATTCTACCAGCCAGTGTTCAAGGAAGCAAAACTTAAAGTGTTTAAAAGGCTTAAAGAATGTGCTTAAAGCATTTAAAGAAAAAGAATCACTCCCTTTTTTTCTCCTTATTTTATTTTATTTCATTTTTTGAGACAGAGTCTAGATCTGTCACCCAGGCTGGAGTGGAGTGGCATGATCTCGGCTCACTGCAACCTCCACTTGCCAGGTTCAAGTGATTCTCATGCCTCAGCCTCCTGAGTAGGTGGGATTACAGGCACACGCCACCACGCCTGGCTATTTTTCTTGTATTTTTGGTAAAGACGGGGTTTTGCCATGTTGGCGAGGCTGATCTGGAACTCCTGTTGCATATATGAACAACAGCGAGTGTGCACACTCACACTGTCCCCTCATCTAACCCAGTTTCCCTTTCTGGCTACCACTCTTATTATTCTCCTCATTCCTCTCCCATTATTCCAATGTGCAAGTGATCCCCACTAGCTCCATTTCTCCAAACCTCTTACCTCTGCGGCTTTGGCAGTCAGACTTCCCTCCATTTCTCCCCCAGAAGTTGTATTTGCCTATGTCACTGGTGATCCAGCTTTTGCTAAATCTAACTGAAATACTTTAGATCCTCAATCCTGTTTGACACCATGGCAGCACTTAGCACTGTTGATATTAACTCCTTCTGAAAACTGTGCTCATCTTTGTACCCCTGTGATACTAGCTTTCCTGGTTCACCTCCCGCTGTCCTGGCTGTCCTCTTCTCCATGTCTTTTGCAGGCTTTCTTTATTCTAACCACAACTCTCTTGGTTTCTCTTAGACCCTAATTCTCAGCTCTCTTCTTCATTTACTCTCCACCTGCTTCTGTACAGATTACAGGCACACCTGTGGCTTCAACTTCAACCTAGCTGACCACTTTCTTGCACTGGTCCTAAATCTACATTTCCAACCAGTCCATGAGAGGAAAGAGCTTGAAGTGTGTACAAATATTATATCAAACTTAGAAGTTATATACCATAAACAATGGCATGAACAGAACCCAAGATCAAGGACAATTATTGAAGTAGGGCTAGTGTGGAGACTTCACTGAGTTCCATACTCTCAACTAGCCTGAAGATCCAAATGGCCAAGTGTGGAGCAACAGACTCAGGGACACATCCAAAAAGAGATTAGAGATCAGTGCTGTGGGATCTGGGATAGAAGGGAGGATTGAGCTATTGTGGATAAAAGTATAAATGGGTTTTTCGCTTATAGTGAAAAACACAGTAATAACTTCAGGGCTAGTCCAACAGCGTGGCTTAAAATGTGGATAAAAGATTACCAGAATTCCTACTAAGTCCAGGGAAATTTAAGGGGCATGCCAGTGGAGCATACCAACAAAGATACATGAATTCTGTAGCCACAGTCAAGAGGCTAAGGGGTCAGAAATTTGAGCTGATCATTAACCGTTCTATTCTTTTTCCATGAAGTTCTAAGTATAGAATTATACGTTTGTTTTTGTTAAATTTTATCCTATTGGTTTCTGCCTAGTGTTCTAGATGTCAAAATAAGTTTGAATCTCAGTTCTTTCATCTGTCTATATTAGCTCTTCTTGTCACTTGGCTCTGTACCATCTGCAAATTTTATGTGGCCTTCTATGTCTTAGCCAAGCAATTGATAAAAGGTTGAACTCAGCCAAGAATCAAACAGCATGATGTTTTCTCTTCAGCATTTCCTCTAGTTGACAACAACCCATTAGTCAATACTTTTTTGGAAGTTATTGTTCAACTGGCCACAATTTTAATGGATTGACCCAATACCAATCTAATATTTCAGTATTTTGTCTACCAGGCTATCATTTGTCTTTGGCAAATGCTATTTTGAAATCAAGGCAGGCATTTTAAACGTTTCCGTCAATTTTTCCTGCTCCACCAATGTAGAAGTGTAATGAGGAAAGAGGATGATTATGAGTTTGGCATGACTTTTCCTAGTGAGTCACTGCTTCCTCTTCTCTGCTCACACGCCATCTGTTTAATATTCTATTTTAGAAACTTTCCCCAAAATGAAATCTGATTTGCTAGTGTGTTGTTTGCAGAATTCCTCTTTTTCAAAAGTGAGAGAGGCTTTGTTCATTACCAATATCCTGGTCCTGCCTTCCCCTTCCAGGGTCAGATGGTTTAAAGATTCCTGAAAGGGACTCTGAATTCACATACAGGTCTGCTCCCTTTAACCCTTATAAAACGGAGTCATCGGAAATTCGGAGATGGCCTTAGTATTTCCATATCTATCCTCTGCTGTTTTTCTTCTCTGATGATGAAAATATAGAACCCACCAGTTTGATTACCATTCTTCTTGTTGGAGATGGTAGAAACAAAAGTGCCTCTCCTTTGTCGTCAGTTACAATCTCATCATCTGCCTCAAGCAACTGGACTTCGTCCAACCTATTGGCTCTGGACATCACGTCTACACCCTCTATCCTTCTTCATTTACTCAGATCTCAACAAATTCTGACCTTTGGTCTGTGACAGTATTTTCACGTGCTCCCGCTGCTCTGTCTACTTCTCCTACAAGTCTTTTGTAAGCATGATGTCATTCCAAGGCTTCCTGTGTAGCTATACAAATCCATGCTCCTTGACTTTTCTGAATGTCACAAATAACTTTTTAAAGATCTCTCCCTCCCTAAAATAACATTATAGCATTGACCTTATACCCAGGATCTTGTTTAATCCTCTTGGATCTCCTTCCACCCAAAGGGAGTGTCAGTCAGGCAAGCAGGAGTTGGCTGGGCTGGTTTGTGCAGGTGTATGACCTGCACAACGAAATAGCAGCCGCCCACCACGCCCAAGATGCTCTTCAGTAGAAAGGAATCCAAATCCTTTCCCATAGTCTCTTCTCCAACGCCCTCCAAATTTCATCCCAAATCCCATCTCCAAAGTGGAAACTTACAGGATTGTTGCTTAGTTTCTGATTACCGCATTTTCAGGTGGCTCTGCTCATCATACATCATTAGCCTGAGAAGAGGATACTATTCCTGGGGCAAGAAGAAATAACTCTGACACAGTCCAGTTTTTACATGAGGTCTGCCCACCTGTTCTGACTCAAACTAAATTCTTGGCTCACTTGCATGTTGCAAACTCAAGAACAGAATCTCTTGACAGTTTCTATTTATCTAACCTGAGTCTTCATATTCCTCACTGACCCAGACATGTTCTTCTGAATCTATGTATTTAATACATTCTGTTTCTCCTAACATCACCTACAGACTATTCTTAAGTTTATATAAACATACTGCTTTAGCTTTATACACCCTCCAACCAAATACATTTTATATAATTAACAGTTTAATATATTTCGCTCTTTTAGTTTGATAGATTTTTTTTCCTGTCAATACTATACCTCATATCTAGTTTGAGTTAGATTGGGAGAGCTGAGAGAAAATATTTTCCAGAATTTTCTTTCTTAACAAAGAACAATTTTTTCCCAAAATATCTTTTGATATCTGATTGTAAGTAGTTGCCTTTGTACATATTTTCCACAAGCCACCCTACTGAATGTGGAAAAATGAATATATTTTATCGGACTTGTCAACAGCCATTGCTCTCCTGACCTACTCTACATATTTTGAACTTGCCAGCTCCCAGATTCACAGAATTATAAGAGCCAATTCCTTAAAATAAGTATCTTTATTATATATTAGCCTCCTACTGGTTTTGCTTCTCTGGAGAACCCTGACTGATACACAATTTAATACAGCCATAACTCTAGATCCTTGATGAAAAGCTTTTCCCTGTCAGTGTTTTAGAAAAATTATTGATTCCTGATGAATTAAAATAAGTCTGGTTTTCTATTAGAAGGTGATCCAAAACTGCACATAAGGGCTAATACAGGCCTTGCTGGGAACTCCAGAAGTGAGGGAAGGAGCCAGGAGATGCCACCAGGACAGAAAGGCCAGTGGTCCATGAAAAATTCACTCCAAGCTGGGCTGACATCCTTCTGTAGGGGTGGGAATGGCAGGACTTCCATAAAGTGTCCCAGTCAGAGATTGTGTGTTGCCTACATGTTAGGGTAAGAGGCCCTAGAAGTTGGGACCACTCAGCAGAAATGCCTCACAGGATGATTAAGGGGAGAAGTTCAGGGTTGTATTCAGAGCTGAGGAAGAATGGGACCAAAAGCCAGAGGTGCGGAGGAAGCGACCACAGGGCTGACTGGCCTCTGCAGTGAGGGGCAGAGGAAGCCAGAAGGCTAGCACTAGCATGGGCATCATGACAAGGGATCGGAGACAATTTTTGAATTTGCAGACACTGTCCCCAGTCCCTACCCTACTATCCCACTGTTTTTTGGGGGGATGGGTTTTTTGTTGCAGGATCTCACTCTGTTCCCCAAGCTGGAGGGCAGTACGGTGATCATAGCCCACAAAAGCCTCAACCTCCAGAACTCAAGTAATCCTCCTACCTCAGCCTCCCAAGTAGCTGGGACTAGGGGCACATGCCACCACACCCAGTTAATTTTTTTATTTTTATTTTTTATAGACACAAGGTCTTGCTATGTTGCCCAGGCTGGTCTTGAACTCCTGGCCTCAAGTGATTGTTCCACCTTGGCCTCCCAAAATGCTGGAACTACAGGCATGAGCCACCACACCTGGCCTTCCTCACTCTTAATACAAGAGAAATTAACCCAGTACAAGCCAGCTTCTCAATGGTTCAGCCTGCACAAGCCTGAGCCTGCTGGTATCAGGTTATGATAGCTGGAGCTGGGGCAGAAGTTGATGGATGCTTCTAATGTTGCACACTTAGTCCAGATTTCCAATTTGTGTGGGAACAGGAACTATTTGAGATTGCATGTTTTTAGAAATATGTTCAAATTCAAAATAATAAAATTTAAAATTATTTGATTTAGCGTTTTGGCTTTAAATAAAATCATTTCAGTGTTTTTCTTTACTGAATTATTATGCTGATAATTCAATTTGCCTAATCTTTTCCATTTTAATTTTAATAACTATACAAACATACTCTAAATTTTTTTAATTCTACTTTCTTCCGCAGATTTTTCAAGAAAATTAACATATATTCAGATTTCTGTATGTTTCTATGCATTAATAGTTGAGATATCTTTCATTCAAATATTTATTTCTACAGATATTTGTGAACTACCTACAAGTACATGACACTGCATTAGGTGTGGGGATGGCATGAACAAAATTGCAAACATTATCCCTCCCTAAAAGATTAAATTTTTCCTATTTATTTTTCCCTAATCTTCTCATTAGAATGCAATTTAAAGGCATTACCTCAAAGAAAAAAAAAATTACTCCTCAGGAAATGTGGACGTTAACTGGTTCTAAAACAGATTATTCCTACTGTTATGAAATAAATGTTTAAGAATCCCCCAAAAAACTTGCTACGTGCCTGCCTAGCCTCATGCCTGTATAGTTTTATTAAATGGCTTGACCACATACCCTCTATCTAGAGTTACTCATTGCAGATTTTCAGACACTCCCTTCTTACGTTTATCTCTTTTATCATTTGAGTTTTGTATTAGCCTTCTAATGGGTTTTTGGGGTTTTTTGTTTGTTTGTTTGTTTTGTTTTATTTTGAGGCAGGGTCTCGCTCTGTTGCCCAGGCTGGAGTGCAGTGGAACAATCTCGGCTCACTGCAACCTCTGCCTCCCGAGGCAGGGTTCAAGTGATTCTCCTGCCTCAGCCTCCCGAGTAGCTGGGACTACAGGCATACGCCCAGCAAAGTTTTGTATTTTTAATAGAAACAGGGTTTTACCATGTTGCCCAGGCTGGTCTCGAACTCCTGACCTCAAGTGATCTGCCCACCTCAGCCTCCCGAAGTGCTGGGATTATAGGCGTGAAGCACCGTGCCTGGCCTAATGGGTTTTTCTTCTACCTTGATGTCTTCCAACTTTTTAAAAATATTTTTATTGGTACGTATATTGTTTTTTATTTTATTTTATTTGTACATATTTTTTACCACTTTCCTCTGTGAGATTACTCTGGATTGAATTGTATTGAATGTGACTCTCCATTGATCTTGAAGGTGAAGCTACATTTTGCTTTCATTAGGCATTATGTATAACCCCCTACACTGATGTTTCATCTACCTGTTGCCTTCTACTCCTGATTGTGGCTGTCCTGGAAACCTGGCCTTCCACTGATCTGACCCCAGTTTCCCCTCTTAAACCCCCACATTGAAAGCCAGGTTCACAAACACAGACATGTGCTCACCCACCTTTCCTGTAGCCCTCAAGTCATGCCTGTCTCTGGGAATGGCCTTTTCTTCATCCAGGTGGATGAGGCCCTGTGGCAACCCCAACCTTCTTGTAGCAACTTCTCTAGTTCTCTGAAGCAGGTCTCTAAGCAGCCTGCCTTCCCCCATTCATTCATTGCCTCGCTGGGCCTTGTACTTCACTGCCAGCTAGTTCCTGGTTTGAGGGCAAGAAATGCTTGCAAATATTTTATCTTTTTTTTTTTTTTCTGAGATGGAGTCTTGCTCTGTAATCCAGGTTGGAGTATAGTGGCACGATCTTGGCTCATTTCAGCCTCCGCCTCCCAGGTTTAAGCCACTCTTGTGTCTCAGCCTCCCAAGTAGCTGGGACCACAGGCACCCGCCACCATGCCCAGCTAATTTTTTTATTTTTTATTTTTGAGTAGAGATGGGGTTTTACCATGTTGGCCAGGCTGGTCTTGAGCTCCTGACCTCAGGTAATTGGCCTGCCTCAGCCTCCCAAAGTGCTGGGATTACAGGAGTGAGCCACCGTGCTGGGCCTATTTAATAGGCTAGATCCAACATAGTTAAAGGGCCATAGCTCTTTCCTAAATAAGGTGGGCAACACGACAGACTTTGCCATTTCCCCCCTTTTCATAAATTTTATTAAAATCCTTTAACACAGATGGGTTTAGCCCTTCAGGGAGCCTTCCCAGCACCTGGCAGTAAACCCACCTGTTCTACGAGCAAGCAGTTCTCAGTAGGTTTCAACCACTCAGATGCTTCCAGATAGTTTCTCAGTAAATCCTTAGTTTCTTCTGCTGTGAGAAACAGCTTAAGGGACTCCTGAGCTTTCCCAGGCCTTTCCACTTCCCATCCTCTGATCTTGATGCCTCATTTTTATTTTTGAGGTGATCTCGACATCCACATCCTCTTTTTTGTTTTCAATTATTTTAATCACATTGTATGCCCTCCACTTCTTAAGGTGTTCTTGTCTGTCTACAGGTAAAGCATCAGCGAGTGATCATAGGGGATCATGTACAGCAGAGCTCTCACAGAACATAAAGTTTGTTGCACAATTTGGCTATTGGTATCATCAGATTTATCTTTAACCTCTGCTCGTTGTGGAATTTTCTGTTGGACAAAAATATTTTATTTGAAGCATCTTCAGTTCTTTAGCTTTCTTTTTTTCCTCAGGCATCCTACCTGGTTTCCACTCCTGATTGTCTTTCTCATCATTACAGTGTTCAGGTTTCTATGGCTGCGTTCACGGGTTTCAATCCAGCTCTGACTCTTACCAGCCTGCAGACCTGGGTCACCCCTGCACTGCGGTTTTCTCATCCACACAGTGGGGATCATGGTGGTACCTACCTTAGGTAGAGCTTTTGGGAAGAGTAAGTGAATTTGTCCATGTAAAACACTTAACACAGGACATTGGCATGTTCAATAATGTTAGTATTACTTCATTTTCAATATTTTTTATAACTTCCATAGGCACTGAAAGCTAACCATAGTTCATCCTCTTTTAACTTCCGTTGAATTATTTCATATGTGAAATGTGGTCTCTGTCTTTCTAAAACCGCCAAAAATATTCCAAGGAAAAATTGATAATTGAAATTAAGCAATCCAAAAACTACAGTTTCTTTCTTTCTCTTTCATAAATAAAGTCAACACAGTCATGTAATCACAAGTTATTACTTCCATTTAGCATATTTCTCGGCCTATCTCTACATACATAGTTACATAAAGTTACATTACGTCATGTAAACACAAATACATAAAATAACTTTATGTAACTACTTATGTAAATCTGTCTATAAGTATGTAGTCACAGTAAATATTGGGGATAACCAGAATTTAAGGAGGTGAAACTCTAACCTTATAGGTTGACCTCCAGAAGGACAACTTGAATCCCAGTAACCCAACTTCTGTACCACTATGAGAGACGGGAATGCTGAAACCACAATGGGCTTAATCCGTTGGGCAATCCTCACATTCTTATGCCCACCTATGATTATGTCTTACAGGGAAAGATAATTTTATTGCTTTTTTCTTTCATAAATTATCCTAATATTTAAAATTATCAGCAGTTTGTCACTCCTTCTATCATGCCTACTATAATTACCACCTTCTTCAAAGTGTCTTTTTCTTGAAGCTCAAGAATAAAAACCTATTTTCAATACAAATATTTTTTTCCATTTGATTGTACAGATCTGTTAACTAACTTTCTATTCAGTGCCTTCTACTCGACAGCTAATACTTTGCATCTTCCAGCATAAATGCTTGTGATTTCACACTTTCCTATGTGAGAAAAAAGCATAAGAGGGAAGCCTTATCTATCCAAATTCTTCTTACTCTGTTTTATAATTTAATGAGCATGAGAATAAACTGTAGAGCCTATCAGTGCACGTTCTTGTGCCTACAGGCAGCCTAGGATTCTGAAAATTTTGTCAGCACTGCATACACATCTGATATAAGTGGTCCATGACCACACATTTTAGCAAACTCTGTTTTAGGTGAACAGTCTCATCTGTCATATAGTCACTGGTATTATTTTGTATTGTAAAGACACAGCTCTGGCCAAGCATGGTATTTCACCCATAATCCCAGCACTTCGGGAGGCAGAGGTGGGTGAATCACCTGAGGTAAGGATCCTGTTCAAGATCAGCCTGGCCATCATGGTGAAACCCTGTCTCTACTAAAAATACAAAAATTAGCTGGGCGTGGTGGTACTTGCCTGTAGTCTTAGCTACTCGGGAGGCTGAGTCAAGAGAACCGTTTGAACCTGGGAGGCGGAAGTTGAAGCGAACTGAGATTGTGCCACTGCACTCCAGCCTGGGTGACAAAGCAAGACTCCATCTCAATAATAATAATAATAATTTTCAAAAATAAAGACCCAGCTCTGACCTCTATGCAGAACTCCTTATCCATCTATCTCCATGTAGGTGTCCCAGAAAAAGCTCAAACACAATGTTTTTAGTTTTGATCTCAGCATCTCTCTCCTCAGACTACCTGTTCCACACTCTGTATCTCAGCTGGCATCATGACGGTTGATCAAATCACTGGAGCTAAAAACCTGAAAATTGTCCCGCATGTCTCTGTTGCTCTGTCCTCCAACAGCCAGCCAACCACCTAGCACCATTGATTTTAGCTTCTAAATGTCTCCTGAAGCAGTCCCTTCCTCTGCCTCTTCACAGAGATTACATCACTCCAGGCCTACATCTCTAATTCACTGCAATCTCGTCTGAATTCTTGCAATAGGCAGCTGACTGCTCTCCAGCTCCTCAAATAATTTATTTTTTATTTTTTATGTTTTGAGACAGAGTCTTGCTCTGTCGCCCAGGCTGGAGCGCAGTGGTGCAATCTCGGCTCACTGCAAGCTCCGCCCCCCCAGGGTTCAGGTCATTCTCCTGCCTCAGCCTCCCGAGTAGCTGAGTCTACAGGCGCCCGCCACCATGCCCGGCTAATGTTTTTGTATTTTTAGTAGAGACAGGGTTTCATCGTGTTCGCCAGGATGGTCTCGATCTCCTGACCTCATGATCCGCCCGCCTCGGCCTCCCAAAGTGCTGGGATTACAGGCGTGAGCCACCGTGCCTGGCCAAATAAATTTTTTCACTAATGCCATGGTGATTGCCCTTATAATGCAGATTTGATCAGGTAACCTGCCCTGCTTTGGAGGTAAAGTCTAAAGTCTGTAAGATGACACTAAAGCCCTTCCAGAGTCTGGTCGCTCCAAATCTCTTTCATCTAATTTGGGAACCAATCCTCTAAAACCCACCGTTAAAACCATCCTCTTTGAATGTAATGCTGCAGCTACACTGAATAATCTATGAGTTATTGCACATTTGACTTGTTATATACCCCCCTTTTTACTTGCTTTTCCTTATGCCTGAAAAGCCTTCTCAATTTACCAGGCCAGAGAACTACTCACATTTCAAAACTTTGCTCAATTATTTCCTCTGTAAAAATTTTGATAAGAGAATAAAATATAGATTTAAATTAAATTTAACTTCCTTAAAATATGAATCATTCTACCATAAAGACACATACATGCAAATGTTCATTGCAACACTATCCACAATAGCAAAGACCAGGAATCAATAAATGCCCATCAATGACAGATTGGATAAAGAAAATGTGTTACGTATACACCATGGAATACTATACAGCCATAAAAAAGCACAAGATCATGTCTTTTGCAGGAACATATATGGCACTTGAGGCCATTATCCTTAGCAAACTAACACAAGAACAGAAAACCAAAAACTGCAAGTTCTCACTTATAAGTGAGAGCTAAATGATAAAAATTCACGGACACAAAGAGGAGAACAACAGACACCTTACTGGAGGGTCGAAGGTGGAAGGAGGGAGAGGAACAGAAAAAAAATAACTATTGGGTGCTATGCTTAGTACCTGGGTGATGAAAGAATCTGTACAACAAACCCCCATGACACAAGTTTACCTATATGACAAACCTGCCTATGTACCCCTGAACCTAAAATAAAAGTTTATTTTAAAAATTACAAATAAAAATGAAATAAAATAAAATTGGCTTCCTTCAATGGGAAAGGGCTGAGAAATAGAGTTAGGGTAGGAACTTGTGAAGAAGAGAAAAAAGAAAAAAAAAGGAAATTGATTGCTGTTTCTGGGATGCTAAAGGAAAAGGTTGAGTAGATGACCTTTTATTTTAGTCAAACATGAGAGATTTGGGTATGCAAAAATGTTTCCTAAGTGGTGTTGGAATTAAATTACTCCATAAAAAATGTAAACCCCCACTTGTAGCCATCACGAATAGTTGGTATCAAACTTATCCTTCCCCGGTAAGCAATTAGTAAGCTTGATAAAAATATGTGAAACAACTATTTTCAGATATTGGACAACAGGCAGCAAAGGACTGTGACCCCTAAGAGAAAGGATTTTCCTGGTTTTCCACCTGGAGAAACTCTCTGGATGATTCCTGGGTATATATCCCAAAGAAAATAAATCATTCTACCAATAAGACAGCTTCACTTGCATGTTTATTAAAGTGCTATCCACAATAGCAAAGACATAGAATCAACCTAGGTGCCTATCAGTGGTGGATTGTATAAAGAAAATGCTTATATATGCCATGGAATACTATGCAGCCATAAAAAAGAACAAAATTATGTCCTTTGCAGCAACACGGATGCAGCTAGGGGCCATTATCCTAAGTGAATTAACACAGAAACAGAAAACCAAACACCACATGTTCTCAATTATAAGTGGTAGTTAAACACTGGGTACACATGGACATAATATTGGGAACAGTAGACCCTAGGGACTTTAAAAAGGGGGAGGATGGGTGGGAGTAAAGGTGGAAAAACTACATATTAGGTACTATGTTCACTATCTGGGTGACGGGTTCAATCAAAGCCCAAACCTCAACATCACACAACATATCTATGTAACAAATCTGTACATGTATCTCCTGAATCTAAAATTTAAAATAAAATTAGTTTCCTAAAATACAAATCATTCTACCATAAAGACACATGCCCACAAATGCTCACTGCAGCACTATTCACAATAACAAAGACAAGGAATCAACCTAAATGCCTACCAATAACAGATTGGATAAAGAAAATGTGTTACATAAACACGTTTTTAAATTTAAAATTAAGAAAATAATGGACAGTCTTTGGATGCTGGGAATTGAAAGAAAATCCTAAGCAGAGGACAGTCACCTTACTGAGCAGAGGAGACAGAAATCAAAGTTTGGAGAAGCAGCTGGAAGTTGTGGAAGGAAGTACCAAAAAGAAAGAAGCCAGCAGAGAGGGAGTTCCAGAAGTCATCACAACTCCTCTTGACTCTACTAATGGAAAGTAGGTCACATATTGTAAGGAGAAACTCTACAAGGCCGGTTAACAATTACCAAAGATGGAAGCTGAACAATTTCTAGAGCACACAAAGGGCATGGAAACCTGTGAGTTCTGACCAGCCGTACATTCAGTAGAAGGGATACATGTTAGCAAAAGGACAAACTAAACCTAGAGGAAACATAATTCTAAAGCTATCTTTAAGAAGTTTAAAAATAAGACTTTGAAGGACCAAACTGGCCAGGCCTGGTGGCTCACGCCTGTAATCCCAGCCCTTTGGGAGGCCGAGGTGGGTGGATTATGAGGTCAGGAGTTCGAGACCAGCTTGGTCAAGATGGTGAAACCCCATCTCTACTAAAAATACAAAAATTAGCCAGGCGCAGTGGAGGGCGCCTGTAATCCCAGCTACTCAGGAGGCTGAGGCAAGAGAATTGCTGAGCAGGAGAATTGCTTGAGCCTGGGAGGCAGAGGTTGCAGTGAGCTGAGACTGCACCACTGCACTCCAGCCTGGGTGACAGAGCAAGACTCCGTCTTGGAAAAAAAAAAAAAAAGAAGAACCAAACTTATCCACAAGTAACTTAATCACTTGCCATTACAAAGAGCAACACTCTATAAAGGAAGGCAACACCCAATAACATAAGGAAGATACCCAATAACATAAAAATGCCAGACACACAAAGAAGGATAACTTGAGTTTTAACCAGGAGAAAAATCAATCCATAGAAGTAGATTCAGAATGGCAGAAATGATGAATTAGCAGACAAGATATTAACATAGTTGCAATAAGTGTGTTCAACTATTTTTAAAAACAACATGAATATACTTTCAAAGATAATAGAAGGAACTTTTGCAGATGAAAAATGCAATATCAGCAATGAGAAATTCACTGGATAGTATAAGTAGATTAGGCACATCAG
Source organism: Gorilla gorilla gorilla (assembly GCF_029281585.2). NCBI lineage: Eukaryota > Metazoa > Chordata > Mammalia > Primates > Hominidae > Gorilla > Gorilla gorilla. Next base: position 132,030,613 of record NC_073235.2, read on the forward strand.
ATAAAAGTATCAGTGAATTTGAAGACATAATAGAAGCTATCTCAAGGTGAAACACAACAAAGTTGATAAATGAATGAAGCCTTAATGACCTGTGAGTAACATAAGCATAATTGAAACTACAGAAAAGGTTGACAGAAAACAGTAGTTGAACAAATGGCCCAAATTTTTAAATTATGCGACAATTATAAACTTACACGTTTAAGAAATTTAAAGAACCCCAAGTAGGACAAACACAAAGAAAATTACACTAACACACCTAATCAGTTTATTGAAACCTAGTGATAAAGATAAAATATTAACATTTTTCAGAGAAAAAAAGGCAAATTACATTTAGAGAAACAAAGATAATAATGACCACAAATTTATCATTTAAACACTATATAAATCCCCAAAAAACCCAATAGAATGACATTTTTAAAGTGTTGAAATAAGTGCATACTCTTAAACTAGAATTTTATATACAGTAAAAATACCCTTTGAAAATAAAGGTGTTTTTCAGGAAAATAAAAATGGAGATAATTTGTCACCAGCAGACCTGTAGAAAGAGAAATGTTACAGGAAGTTCTTTAGGCAGAGATAAAATAAACCAGATAGAAAGTTGGAACTACACAAAAGAATGAGGATAGCCAGAAATGGGAAATATGTGGGTAAATATAAATTAATTTCATCATTTTCCAGTTACTTAAAAGATAATTCACTATTTAAAACAAAAAAAGAATAATATTGTGTGGACTAAAACACATGCAGAAGGAAAATTTATGACAAATACGATAGCACAGTGCATGGAAGGAGGGAACCAGAAACACACACTGCTGTAAGTCTCTTTCATGATGTAAAGTGATACAATATATTTGAAGATAGAGTATGATTTTTGAAAAGACATATGGCAAGCCTTAAAATAAAACAAAGAATTATAAACCAATGAGGAGACGAAGTGAAATACAAAAAAAACTTGATTAATTAAAAAGAGGGTAGGAAAAAGAAAAATTAGAAAAGTATAGAATTTCAACATAAGTTTACTGATAATCACATGAAATATGAATGCTTTAAACACTCTAAGTGGTAGATTTTCATATTGGATAAAAAAGGAAGACCCAAATATATACTGCCTGGAAATTCACTTGAAATACAATTACAAGTCGAGTGTGGTGGCTCACACCTGTAATCCCAGTACTTTGGGAGACCAAGGTGGTGGCATCACCTGAGGTCTGGAGTTCCAGACCAGGCTGGCCAACATGGTGAAACCCCATCTCTACTAAAAATACAAAAATTAGCTGGGCGTGGTGGCAGTCGCCCGTAATCCCAGCTACTCAAGAGGCTGAAGCAGGAGAATTGCTTGAACCTGGGAGGCGGAGGTTGTGGTGAGCCAAGATCACACCATTGCACTCCAGCTGGGCAACGAGAGCAAAATTCCATCTCAACAAGAAAAAAAAGAAATGTAATTACATAGATAAGTAAAAATGAAAGGATAGAAATAAATATATAATACAAACTCTAAATGCTAGAATATGTCTCTTCCCAAAATTCACATGTTGAAATCCTAACCCCCAAAGTGATGATATTAGGAGGTAGGCCTTTGGGAGGTGATTAGGTCATGAAGTTGAAGCCCTCATGAATGGGATCAGTGCCCTTATAAAAATGATCCAACAAAACTCCCTTGTTCCCTCCTGCCATGTGAGGTTACAGTAAACAGAGGGCTGTCAATAAAGAAGTGCATCCTCACCAGACACTGAATCAGTCAATGCCATGATCTTGGGCTTCCCAGCCTCCAGAACCATAAGAAAAAAATTTCTGTTGTTTTTAAGCCACCCAGTCTATGGTATTTGGTTATAGCAGTCTGAATGGACTAAGACACTAATGAGAAGAAAGCTGGCATAGCTATATCAGTAATGGGCAACATAGGCTATAAGAAAAAATTATCAGGGGTAAAAAATTGTTTTCATAATGATAAGCAGAATCAATTCATCAGGCAGACATATCACTCCTAACAGTGAATACACCTAATTAAAGAGATGTCACTCCTAACGGTATATACACCTAATTAAAGAGATGTAATATAAGTGATGCAAAATCTGACCTAAAAGTAGAAATAAATACACAATTATAGTTGAAGGTTCCAATACTGCTCTCTCAGTAATTGAAAGAACAAGTAACCAGAAAATCAATGAGAATAATCTTATCAAGCAACTTGACCTAACTAACATTTATGGAACATTTTATTCAACTATAGTAGAATACACATTCTTTCCAATGCACATTATTTTCAAATGCCTAAAGAAAATTTTCCAATATAGATTATATGCTGAATCATTTTAAAATTCTGAATAAATGTAATAGGCTGAAATAATAAAGATTAATTACAGAGAACTGAAATCAGAACCCAATAACCAAAAGATTTCTCGATAGCTAATCTCAAGATATATAAAAATTAAATAGCACCAGGGCCAAAGAAGAAATAGAAAACCCGAATAGCCTATAGCTATCAAACAAGTTGAATTTATCATTTTAAAACTCTACAAAGAAAACTTAAGGCCAAATGATTTTACCAGTAAATTTCATTATAAAATTAAACAGTAAATTATACCAATTCTACAGAAATCTTTCAAAATCAGAGAAAAACAAGAAAGATGCTATAAGAAAATAGCAAACCAGTAGCTCTCATGAATGTAGACTCAAAAATATTTAACCAAATATTAGCAAAAACCCATCAATACATAAAAAGAAAAGTATTTCATGTTCAAATATGGTTTATCCCTGGAATGAAAGGGTAGTTTAACATTAGAAAACCAGTCAATATAAATTCAACCATATTAACAGAATAAAGATTAAAAAAATCATATGACCACCTTATTGTATGCAGAAAAGACTTTTAACAGAATTAAACACTTACTTATGGCAAAATTCTCATAAACTAAAAATGGAAGGGAATTTCTTAAACCTGATAAAAGGAATATACGAAAAGTGTTCAATAATATGCTTAACGGTGACACACTGAATGCTTTTTCCTCTATGATGAAGAATAAGGCAAGGATATATACCAACACTACTTCCATGCAGCATTGTCCTGGAAGTCCTAGAGAGTTCAGTAGGAAATAAAAAGCAGAAAGAATGGAGACAAAGAAGACTGCATTTACTGAAAGATGACATAATGATGAGTACAGAAAATTCTTTTAAAATTTCAAGAAAACGTGTAGCCTGAAATACATAAAAATCAATTATCTTTCCATATAATCACAACAAATAGTTTGAAAATGAAATGTCAAACATGAAGTTTTATAGAAGCATCAAAACATGAAATCATTACTGACAAATTCAATAAAACATGTGGAAGTCTCATACTCTGAAAACTATATAAAATTGCTGAAAGAAATTAAAGGAGACCTTTGAAAAATGGACACATACACCATATTTGTGGATTTGAGGATTCAATATTGGTCATATGTTATTTCAACCCAAATTGACCCATAGATTTAAGGCAACCCCAGAAGGTTTTGTTTTTAGAAATTTGCAGGCTGATTCTAAAATGTATATAAAAAACAAAAGTACCTAGAATTGCCAAAATAATATTGAAAGGAATGGGCAGAGTTATATAACTAACACCAGCTGATTTCAAAACAGTATAGTTACGGTAATAAAGACAGTGGCACTGGTGTGAGGATGGTCATTTAGATCAACGTGGCCAAAACAGAGTCAAGAAAGAGAACCAATCAGATCATCAACCGGTTTTTGGCAAAGATATCAAAGCTATTCAAAAGGATTTTCTTTCCAACAAATGGTACTATATATTCATTTGGAAGAAAATGAACATTGTCTCTTACTTTACACCATTTGCAAATATTAACTCAATCACAGTATTGTAGACTTAAATGTAAAGGCTAATCTATTAAAGTCATCTATAAGAAACAAACGCAAGAAAAAATCTTCATGATTTGGAGGAAGGCAGATTTCTTGGAGAGAAGACAGAGCGTATAAATCATAAAAGAAAAAATATAATTTGGACTATATAAAAAATAAAGACATATGCCTTACAAAGACTGCAAAAAGAAAATGAAAAGGTGAGCCACAGACTGGAAAAAAATAGATACAAAACAGATAAATGACAAAGGCCAGGTGTTCAGAGTATATAAAGAAATGCTATAAATTAATAATAAAAAGACAACCCAATTTTTTAAATGGGCAAAGATTTGATCAGACATTTCATGAAGAATATATATGAATGGCCAAGAAACACTGGAAAAGATGCTCAACATCATTAGTCAAATTAAAATAATAATGAGACACTATAGTTGTGCACCCAAGTGGGTGATAAGTATGGTATCTGACATACCCAATTAAAAACACTGACAATACCCAATTTTGATGAGGACGTAGAGTATTTGGAAATGCTGTGCATCGCTTGAGGAAATGTAAAATTGAACAACTTATTTGGAAATCAGTTTGACAATTTCTTATAAAGTTAAATACACACTTAGCTATACAACTCAATAGTTTTACTGCTAGGTATTCACTCAAGAGAAATAAGGACGTATTTCCATGCAAAGACTTGTACAAATATGTTCATAGCATCGTTTGTAATCATCAAAAAGGGGAAAGGCTCAAATGTCCATCAGCAGGTGAATGGATAAACAAATTGTAGTATATTTGTTCAATGGAATGCTACTAAATAATAAAAAGGAGCAATCATGGGCAACTGCTTTGTTAAAACTCATAAAGTGATTCATAGACACAAAAGAGTACTTACTGTATGATCCCATTTGTATGTCATAAAATACATAGACTTAAGTAGACAGCCAAACACAGATCAATGCATGCCTGGAAGCAGAGGTGGGAAAGATACCACAAATGGACATAAAGAAGCTTTTTGGATGGCGGCTATGTTCTAGATACTGATTGTGTTGGTTAAATAGGTTTATACTTTTGTCAAACCTCATCAAACTGCACTCTTAAAATGGGTGCATCTTATCTTATTGTATAGAAATTGTACCTAATTAAAATGAACTTTGGAAAAATGCTGGTCATGGATTGGTAAAGAGGCTCTGGAGGAAAGATGATCAAGCAGCAATGGAGGAAGGTAGCAGTTTTCTGGGCAAGTTGGCCAGTGAAGAATTCCCATGGTGAGAAGGCTGAAATACTTTTAAAGATTTAAAGATAGGACTAAGTCATATTAGATTTTGAGTCATTTAAATGGAAAAGCCATGTTCACATATTTTCATTAAATTCAGTTGACCTACATGTGCCTTGTGTGAAGAGCCGATTTTCAGCTGGTAAAGTAGTCACATGAAACTTTTACAGCCAATGCCAATTCTGACTGGGGGTGATTTATTCCTATTCTTTAGTGTTCATCTCCATACTTTTTTGGGTGTTTTCTTTTTTTTTCTTTTTTTTTTTTTTTTGAGACAAAGTCTCATTCTGTTGCCCAGGCTGGAGTGCAGTGGTGCGATCTCAGCTCACTGCAACCACTGTCTCCCAGATTCAAGTGATTCTTCTGCCTCAGCCTCCCAAGTAGCTGGGATTACAGGCATGCACCATTGTGCCTGGCAATTTTTGTATTTTTAGTAGAGATGGGGTTTCACCATGTTGGCCAGGCTTCTCTCAAGCTCCTGACATCAAGTGATTGCCTGCCTCAGCCTCCCAAAGTGCTGAGATTACAGGCGTGAGCCACCGTGCCTCGCCATACTATTATTTTTTAATGCAACTCCAGCTTGTGTGAAAGCTTTTTGTAGAAAAAGGATGAGTTCCATATCTGGGTCAGAATGGAGCACAGGAAAGAAAAGCTGTAGAAAGTGAGACACGTGGTCTTGTGAGTCTGACCTCTGTTGGGTTCTCAGAGTCAGAAGGAACTGTGAGCCTGTGAGACCCTGGAAGTTGCCAGAAATTTTGGAGAGTCCATTGGCTGTTCCCTAATCATGAGCTAGGGGCCTGGAGTTAATTATTTTTGATGAAGTACATTAAATAAAAATAAGTAAATAAAATATTTCCAGCTGTCCTTTGAAATAAATAAAATGTTTTATTTATTTCAAAGGACAGCGGACAGCTGGCATATGAGCTATGACTTCATTGACCCCATGAGCTATGAAATCACTCTTTCTTCCTAATGGGTTCTGTGCCTTGTACAGATATCTGTGATTGAATCTGTGAAATACTATAGTCTCTGGACTCAGCAGTGAGCTGGAGGTCTAATTAATCTTTATATCCTCAGCACCTCGCATAGGATTTGGCACAGCAAAGTCACTCAGTAAATGCTTGTTGAAGTAACCTTTGGTTCTTAATACAACCAAGACTTCCCATTGTTCATCAAGTCTTGGTAACTGTCATCAGTACCCTGGTCAGGGTTCATTTCCATGCTTCCCCCTCCTGGCTTCCTCATTTCTTTATTTTTTCCTCTTGCAGATGGTCCTGTGGTTTCACTTCCTATTTGGTTTCTGAACTCTCTGAGCACGAGACTTGGAGACGCAGAGTCCTTTCACTGCAGCTTTCAAAACCTTTCTTAGGGCTGATATGACAATTGCTGGCACTGCATAATTGCTGTGTGGCTACTTGAAAACTTCTCCACTAGAGACTCACTGAGAGCCCCTATTCTGTTGAATGGATTTGGCACAAGGAGGAGGAGAGAAGACAAATGGCCTGGGCTGGTAAGAGGCAAAAGTGCCGTGTGTGAGTCTTGGCCCACCTACTTGCTGTGTGACTCTGGGCAAATCACCCGGTCCCTCTCTTCCCATATCTTCTGATGAGCCTTGCTGCCTATTTTCTGAGTAGCTCAGTGGCCACCAGAGACCCCAGGCTCTTCATCAACATTTCAAGATTGTGTAAGTTCTGGCATTTTGTACATTATCGAAAAAGAAGGCTAAGACCTAAGTCGGGCTAAATTTGATTCAGGAAAACACCTGACATTTTTGTACTTAAGTATCGAGGGGTAAATCACATCTTTTGCACCTGAATCCGTAAGAACTGTGGCCTAACCCTCTTCTTCTGGAGAACTCACTTTCCTGTCTTTCCGAGACTCCAGCTAGATAGTCCTTTGGCAGATGTTGACCCCATCCTACCTTCTCCGTGGGCAATATCTGAGTGCGTGGTCTACCTTAGTGAAGGACCTCTCCTTGCCTCTGAAGCACTTCTATCATCCTGGACCTCAATGTGGAATGGTGACCCCTACCTGCCCCACCAGTCACCACCACCTTCTTCCAGCACCTCCAATGTGTCTGCCTTCCAGCACCACCTGCTCCCAACATAAGACTGGTGGGGTGAGGTTGCAAAACTTGTGTCTCCCTTAAGTTTGGCTTCTGTACAGGTTTGTACCCAGTTGTATTTTAATTAAAAGCTTGGCTCTCTAACAATGCAGGTTCTAAAGAGGCCTTAGTTTGCTCCCATTGCCAGTCTTCTTAGAGACTAAATTCAGTCAGCGGGGGAAGGCTTTGCCTCTGCTTAGGATTGGAAGCCTCCATATGCATAATTGCAGAGGGGCAGTAGAGGAGACTAAATGCTTATCTAACCTATGGTTTTTATCAACGGTGGTCGGTTTGTTATTATTTTTAAATGAGTTAGATTCACTTTAAGATGTAAATGGAAAATGGCTCCCAAGTTGTCACAGGCACAGTGCCAAGTATTTCAGACACTTATGAATATCATTAGATAATTATCATATTTGCTGTCAATAGCACTCATTAATCTCGTGTTCAGGGAGAGGAGCCCTTCAGAGCATAATTGCTGCAGTTAGAAACATCTCTATCCCAAGTGCCAAGCAATTCCATGTGACCTTCCCCTATAGACAACCCCATAGTTCAATGTGATGCCGTCCTCCGTAGCCACACACCCCACCAAATTCACAGCCCCTCTGCCTTTCCCGTAAGTAACTAAGCGTCTCATTCAATTCCATTCAACCAAATGTATGGACCCCCTTCTGTGTGCCAAATGCTGCCCTTGTGCTAAAAAACATAGACGTTCCACCTCAAGGTGTTCACAGTTTAGCGGTGCTGATAAAAAGGCAAGCAAATAATCTCAACCCCACGTAACATGCATAACATGTGCAGTAGGAGAAAGATGTGCAGATACGGTTCATTAAAAAGGAGTTACGCCTATAATCCCAGCAACTCAGGAGGCCAAGGAGAGAGGATTGCTTGGGGCCAGGAATTTCAGACAAGCCTGGGCAACACGGCAAGACCCCACCTCTAAAAATAATTAGGCAGGTGTGGTGGCACACACCTGTAGTCCCAGCTACTCGGGAGGCTGAGGTGAGAGGATCGCTTGAGACCAGGAATTGGAGGCTGCAATGAGCTATGATGGCACCACTCCACTCCACCTCCAGCCTTGGTGACAGAGTGAGACTCTGATTCTAAAAAAAAAAAAATAGAAAAAGAAAAGGAAAGAAGGGGCTCTCTCTGGAAGACCAAAAGAGGTCACCCAAAGAAGGTGATGTCTGTCTGCCTTTTAAAGAATGAATAGGAGTTTAGAATGCAGATTGACTGGAGGAAAAGTATTGCTATGTGAGGCTCCATTGCTTCTCCTTCTCCGCATTCTCACCCCCACGTTAGTAGACATATCTAGGGTACTGGGAGGTGGAAAATAAGAAGATAGAGTGCCCGAGGGATTTTACTTTTGAAAGGAAAGATAAGACTAGCTGGTGAGAAGAATAGATTGGCGGGAGGCCAAATGAATAATAATTACAGCAAACACATTACCACACTTACCAGATGCTAGGCGTGGTTCTAAGTGCTTTACAGGTATTAGCTCATGTAATCTTTGTCCCCATCTTATAGATGTGGAAAAAAGACTAGGTAACGTACCCAGAAACACACCACTGGGAATGAGAGGGTAGAGAGTGAAACTCAGGCCGGCTGGTTCTTTATTCTGACAACTGTGAAACTACAGTAAAGGAACTATCCGGCCACATTTGGCGAATGCTTTCATTGAGAGCTGCATTTGAGGGGGAAGGATGAAATGCAAATGAAAGATACTGAGAGGGACCAAAGTGCCAACAGAGGACTTTTTTTTTTTTTCTTGAAACTGAGTCTCACTCTGTCACCCAGGCTGGAGTGCAGTGGCACCATCCTGGCTCACTGCAACGCACTCTCTGTCTCCCGGGTTCAAGCGGTTCTTGTGCCTCAGCCTCCCAAGTAGCTGGGATTACAGGCATCCACCACCAGACCTGGCTAATTTTTATATTTTTAGTAGAGATGGGGTTTCACCATGTTGGACAGGCTGGTCTTGAACTCCTGACCTCAAGTGATCCACCAGCCTTGACTTCCCAAAGTGCTGGGATTATAGGCGTGAGCCAACAAGCCCAGCCCCAACAGATAATTTTTTTTTTTTTTTTTTTTTTGAGACGGAGTCTTGCTCTGTCACCCAGGCTGGAGTGCAGTGGTGCGATCTCGGCTCACTGCAAGCTCCGCCTCCCGGGTTCACGCCATTCTCCTGCCTCAGCCTCCCAAGTAGCTGGGACTACAGGTGCCCGCCACCATGCCCAGCTAAGTTTTTTGTATTTTTAGTAGAGACGAGGTTTCACCGGATTAGCCAGGATGGTCTCCATCTCCTGACCTCGTGGTCCGCCCGCCTCGGCCTCCCAAAGTGCTGGGATTACAGGCTTGAGCCACTGCGCCCGGCCTCCAACAGATAATTTTTAAGAAACTTTGCTATTTCTTTGCCCCCATGCCTGCCCCTAACACACACAGCTTTAGGTGTTTCCTCAACAGGCTATAACAAAGATATAAGTTGTCTCCCATGGTTTCGTGTTCTGCTGAGCTAGTTTTTCTTTAAATGTGATGCCCTGCTGAGACTAGCACTGTCTGGGAGTGAGGGGAGCAATCAGTATGAGAAGAGTGCAAACTGTTCAGACAGAGGTGGCCAGATTAGGGAGAAAGTGACACAGAGGAGGGGGCTGGGTGTTCCAGGGATGCAGGGGCAGCCTATGCATGGACATGGGACAACCTGCTGTTTGCGGAATTTCTCTGTAACACATGATGACAGAATTGAGTTCATTTTCCATCTCTTCCAGATTAGCCCAGAGACCATGTCCCAACAAAATGCCACCAGGAACTCATGTGGGACGGAGCTGGAAGATGCCAGCAGTTGCCCCTTCCCCATGTTAGTGCCTCTTTTCTCCGCACCAACCCTCAGTTCACACCAGAACGAGACTGCCTGCATTCACTTTCTGCTCTTACTTCAGAGAATGTGGCTTATTCTCAGGCAATGAACCAGAGGACAACAGACATTTTCTTTGAGGGAAATGCAACTTTTTGAAATTAAAAGGGCATTTTGTTTTAATTGAAGAACATTCAGATCAGAAACTGGGTTAAAAATTAACACTGCAGAGCCAGACACAGTGGCTCAGGCCTGTAATCCCAGCATTTTGGGAGGCCGAGGCAGGTGGATCACTTGAGGCCAGGAGTTCAAGACCAGCCTGGCCAACATGGCAAAAGCCATCTCTACTAAAAATACAAAAATTAGCGGGACATGCTGGCATCGGCCTGTAATCCCAGCTACCTGGGAGGCCGAGGCATGAGAGTTGCTTGAACCTGGGAAGCGGAGGTTGCAGTGAGCCAAGATCATGCCACCACACTCCAGCCTGGGCGACAGAGCGAGACTCTGTCTCAAAATAAAGTAAAATAAAATAAAATAATAAGTAAACGCTGCAGAATCTGAGAGAACAGAGCTCTCGATGTGGGGGTCTGATCGGTTTTCCAAGCGTCAACAGACTGGTCCTTCCTAGGATGCGTGTTTCTTCTGTGGTCGTGTTTACACATTGGTTTCTGGCAAGAGCAAAGTGTTTGCTTGTGACCTTAAATAAAATGCAGACATCACCTCACTGAGTCTCATCAAAAGCAGAACTTGTCCTCTCATTCATCTTTGTCAGACCAGCAGGAGCAGCCAGGCTAGGTCATCCAGGGTGACAGTCTCCTTCTCCATGGAGGTGAAGATTTCATCCTGCATTCTGCTAATCAGGCTTGGGCCCGCCTTAACCCTGTGAGTGGTTAATGCTCCATTAAGCCCCAGCATTTCACTGTGGATTGTTTCTCACCAGGATCCGGGAATTAAGGACCATACAGGTAAGTCTGGGGTTGGTTTTCAAGGGTGCTCAACAGATACAGCCCTGGACTTTTAAAATAATATTCCATTATGCATTTTAGGGACCCCTCTTCTCTCTTTAAAAGTAAGATTCCTGCATGAGATTCAGACTTACAAACTCTCCGATCCTACTCTATGCCCCTGCCTCCAGAACCCTCTACCTCTCCTGGAGGATGGTTCACAGGATGTGGGAGGGCCCAGGCGGAGCTGCAGTGGGGTTGCTGCCAGTCTGCAAGTCGGAGGAGAACTGTTTATCTTATTAGCAAAACCAACAGAGCCTGGCTTCGCCCTGCACTGAAAATTCCCCAGGGCACTGAGCAGCCCATGACAGACTATTTTGGAAACTGCTAGAAGAAGGGATCTGTTCAATGTTATTTACAATCCAGTAAACCATAGCATTTCCCTGGTCTAGCCAGATTTCTAACTGACCAGACCAAACTCTGCAAAGCTTTTCTACTGCTCAGCAAACATGTGTCAGCTCACGGAAGAGCTGCTCATATTCCAGGTCATCATCTGAGCCTGAGCACGCAGCCACCATGGCCCCAAGCGACATGCACACATCTGGCAGGCACACTCAGTCCCGATTCTGTGGGGACGGATTGGGAGGGACAGGCAGACACAGGATGGTGGAAGATTTGGGACTGATGTGGATCAGGGAAATGGCTAGACCTAGAATGTGTTCAGCAGGCGCAATTCAGGCCCAACTTGCTCTCCGGTTCTCTGCAGAGATATTTCACAGGCAGTAGAAACTTGCTTGGATTAAAATAACAGTTACAGCAAAAACTATATAGATAATTACTATTTATAAACACTTACATTTTCAGATAATTTTTAAAAATTTCATTCACGTTATGAAAGTAATACATGGTGATTTTAATGTTTCAATCAACCCAGGCTTGTCTAAAACAATGCCTCTCTCAACATGTAATGTGTATTCAACACACCTGAGAATCTTGTTATACTGTGGATTCTGAGCAGAAGGTCTGGGGGTGAGACCTGAAATTCTGCATTATTTATTTATTTATTTATTTATTTATTTATTTATTTATATTTTTTATTTTTTGAGACGGAGTCTCGCTCTGTCACTCAGGCTGGAGTGCAGTGGTGCGATCTCGGCTCACTGCAACCTCCGCCTCCCAGATTCAAGCAATTGTCCCTTTTCAGTCTCCCGAGTAGCTGGGACTACAGGTGCACGACACCATGCCCAGCTAATTTTTGTATTTTTAGTAGAGACAGGGTTTCAACTATATTGGTCAGGCTGGTCTCAAACTCCTGACCTTAGGTGATCCACCCACCTCAGCCTCCCAAAGTGCTGGGATTACAGGCGTGAGCCACCACACCTGGTCAAATTCTGCATTTTTAAAACCAACTCCAAGATGATGCAGATGATGCTATTAGGTTGGCACAACAGTAATGGCAAAAAACACAATTACTTTTGTGCCAACCTAATACAATGAGTCTAATACATTTGGGTCTAGAAAATGTAACAGTCTCCCTCTATCACCAACCCACTCACAACCCATCTCTCCGATTATATTTAAGGCTATATTATGTCAGGTTCTATTATTCTATAATCTGTGTTCTTTACTAACCATAGAGAATAAGCATCCTTCCAGGTCAATGCCAAAAATGTAACTCATTCTTTTAACTGTATGCACAGAATTCCATAGGCAAAATGCCATGATTTATTCACTTTGCCCCTTACTGAGAGGGGGGATGTTTCTAAGTTTGGGGCCATTTTTAAGCTCACCCATATTCATCTTCTTTCTCTGTAGCTGAGACAGAGGTCCGGACATAATTAGCAAGCTTACCTGGGCCTCACACCGAGCTCTGTACTCTTCCAAGTGAGAAAAGGTAGTTCAGAATGTCTCAGAATGAAATAATTGAACCAAACTCCACAGCAGACAGGAGCATAACTTTTCTGATTCTCCAGCCAAAGTATGATTCCTGCAAGAGATCTTGCTGGTCAACTAGGAGGCCCATGACATCATGGGGTAAACAGAGTTCATCTTCCTTTGTGGCCAGTTTTACTTGAATTCCGTGGAGGCAAATCCATTCCTTATTTTCATATTAAAACACACATGTGTAATCAAAAATAAAACATAAAATTCACAGAAAGTTTTTGATTAAATCATGAAAGCTCCAAAATATTTTCTTGCCTGGGGCCAGTTGCTTTAGACTCTCTGGAATACAGCTTATGCCTCTCTGCACTTAAGAGCAGTGTAAAGATAGCATTGAGAATCAGACATTAACTTGGTGCCACACCCTTATCTACAGGTGAGAAAACAGGCTCAGGGTGGTTGACTAACCTTAGACAGCTGATAAATTACAGCAGGTGAATAAGGTAGTCTAGACTGTTAAGATGAAAAAGCTTGTGAAGCTTTGCAGAGCTGAGAATGGTTTATAAATCATGATTTTAGTTCTGCAGTGGTCAAACCTTTCTGCATATTAAAATCAGTAAAGAAGCTGTTAAAGTCCCCAGTGTTCAGGTCCAATCAACACCAATTAAATTAGAGGTTTTGGGGGTAGGACCCAGATATCAGTCTTTTTTATAAATTCCCCCATGTGATTGCAGTGTTGAGCCAGGGTTGCCAGATTTCGCAAATAAAAGTATAGAAGACCCAATTAAATTTGAATTTCAGATAACTAATACATTTTTTACTATGAGACCATCCCAAATATTGCCTGAGACATACTTATACTTAAGAGTTACTCATTGTTTATCTCAATTAAAATGTGACTAGGCCTCCTGAATTTTATCTGGGCCCTCCCTGATGCAGGCAAGTTTGAGAGCAAGGCTTTAGGGAAAGTCTTTTACTGCAAGGGGGCCCAGGCAGCACTTCAAGGTCAAGGTGCCAAGCTCTGCACACTGATGGGTAACCCTCCATCCAAATTTGCCCAGTCTGAGATAGGATTCAGGAACCAGGTGGATGGCATCTTTCGAATCAACAGGGTCCTGGGCCTGACACTTGTGACTATTCTCCAAAGACAGAAACACGGTGTAATTTATGGAAAAGTGAGTGAAGCAGGTGGTAGATATTAGTGGTTCATGATGCTCTGCTGCGTGTAGTTTACGGCTTGCCAAAGCCTCTTTTCATCTGGTTCTGCAGATGTATACACAGGGCAAACAGTTGAGCCTCTGACCAGACCCTGAAAAAAGCTTAAATGCTCCCAGCAGGAGAAAGTCCTTTCTCATAAACATCAATTTCCTGCCATGAGCATCTCTGCGTTTTCTGAAAGTGACTACAGGTTGGTACTGGAACCCCCCTTCTTCCCCCCAACTTCTTGTCTCCTAGACCTGGTGACCGGGACACTGAGAAGCCCTCTGCCTACTTTTGCTGAAGTCTCTCAGGATTCAAAATGCAACCAAGCTGGGTACAGTGTTGCATATCTGTAGTCCCAGCCACTTGGGAGGCTGAAGCAGGAGGATTGCTTGAGCCCAGGAAATTGAGGCTGTAGTGCAGTATGTTTGTGCCTGTGAATACTCACAGCACCTCAGCCTGGGCAACATAGCAAGACCCTATATCTTTCAAAAAATGCACCAAACCAGCAAGAAACAAAATATTTGTAAACCAGTCAGAATGGCAAACACTGAAATGATGAAAAGAGAAAGACAGCCAGGCATGGTGACTCACACCTGCAATCCCAGCACTTTGGGAGGCCCAGGTGGGTGGATCTCCTGAGCTCAGGAGTTTGGAACCAGCCTAAGCAACATGGCAAAATCCCATCTCTACCACAAATACAAAAAAATAGCCAGGCATGGTGGCGTGTGCCTGTGGTCCCAGCTACTTGGGAGGCTGAGGCAGGAGGATCATTTGAGACTGGGAGGTCGAGGATGCAGTGAGCTGAGATCATGCCACTACACTCCAGCCTGGGTTACAGAGGGAGACCCTGTCTCTCCACCACCCCTCCCCTACCCTGAAAAAAAGAGAGAGAGAGAGAGAGAGACTAGCCCTGGGAGCCAGTTGTTTTCTTCCTGGAACTGGGAGGTGAGGGTGCCAGGTGAAATGCTGACAGGTGGCCTCCACTGGAAGCCAGCAGCTGCTGGCCATGCAAAATTGTCTAAGGGAGTCATTCCATGGGCCAGACCTCCCAGAGCTCAAGAATTTCCAAATCCATCGTGACTCACAAACAACGAACTTATTACCAGGAAACATTGCTGTGAGCCACCGTGTTTGTCAAAGTGCTAATGTCCTTATATTTTAACCAGACAGTTCCGTAAACAGAGGGTCCTTTCCAGCACACACTTTCCTATTTGATCACTGTTTCTCTCTGGTTTCACACCTGTAACTGGTATCCACGGGAAGCCGAAGTGGGCCCGACTTTGCACCATTTAACCAAGACCAGCTCCCATTCAAACAGACCCCAAATCCAAGACAAGCAACATGTGGGCGAGGGGAGTGTAAGGTGATGATGGGGCTTTTCGCAAAAGCACATGTGGAGGAAGCAGAGACGAGGCTGGCTTCCTCCTGCCTGGTGTCCCAGACTCCCAGCCCAGGGAGCCAGCCAGCGGCCTTGCCACCCCCATTCTCCATGAGTGTCAGAGATTCCAGCCTCCCACCAGACACACACACAACCAATTAGCCCTTGCTTTCCCCCTCCCTGAGTTCCGGATGGCCTTTGCCAAGACGGCCCTGTGGTCTTGCTCCAAACATGATCGATTACAGCCCAGAAAAACTCTTGAAGGCATTGTTTGCTTCTGAAGTTAAGACTATGAAATTACTTTTCTTCACTGAAGTCCCCTCTGAACTTTGGAAGCCACAAAATCCTTCCTGGAGCAAAAAGCCCATTTCATGGGGCTGCCTGAGCTCCCAGTGCAGCTCTCAGAGGCCACCATGACTCATGTGGCAGCAGTATACCCACAAGACCTCTGTGGGGAGGACACCATATGGTCACCAGGAGCAGCAGGAACAGCACCAGGCCAGCCTGGAGGGCCAGTGGGACAGGGGCCCAGCTCCCATGGATACAAATTCACCCCTGCTCCACTCGCTACATAACTGATTCACTCACCAAACATTTCTTGAGCTCCTGTTACATTCTGATGCATTCTGGACCCTATGCTAGGCAATTGAAGATGAAACTCTACCTTCAAAAATCTCAGTTCACAAACCTCAAAGAAGGTATTTAGGAAGGCAGGAAGGCCTCCTGGAGAGGATGGTGCCTGCAGCAAGACAAAAAGACATGTTTGACATCTGGGGAGACAGAAAGCGAGGAAAGACCACAATGTCAGGAGTACCAAAAATAACTGCATCCCAAGAGTCTTCGTACACTCACCTGGCAAGGCACATCCAGTGAGCTGGCCAGAGGAAAGCCTCAGTGAAACTGGCCCAGGTTATATAGAGAGAGGATCATTAGAGTTTTCCTGATAAAAGTGAAAAGTTAGAAATCTCTTGAATGTCCAGGCCAGGCACGGTGGCTCACACCTGTAATCCCAGCACTTTGGGAAGCTGAGGCAGACAGATTACTTGAGGTCAGGAGTTCAAGACAAGCCTGGCCAACATGGTGAAACCCCATGTCTACTAAAAATACACACACACACAAAATTAGCCGGGTGTGGTGGCGGGTGCCTGTAGTCCCAGCTACTCAGGAGGCTGAGGCAGGAAAATGGCATGAACCTGGGAGGTGGAGCTTGCAGTGAGCCGAGATGGTGCCACTGCACTCCAGCTTGGGTGACACAGTGAGACTCCGTCTCAAAAAAAGAAAAAAAAAAAAAAATTAGCCAGGTGTGGTGGCAGGTACCTGTAATCCCAGCTATTCAGAAGGCTGAGACAGGAGAATTGCTTGAACCTGGAAGGCGGAGGTTGCAGTGAGCCGGGATCATGCCATTGCCCACCAGCCTGAGTGACAGAGTGAGACTCTGTCTCAAAAAAAAAAAAAAAAAAAAGAAAGAAAAGAAAGGAAAGGAAAGCAAGCAAGCAAGAAGAAATCCCTTGAATGTCCAATTGTGAATGTTAAACACATGATGAAAAGGTTAGAGAGAAACTATTTGATAGCTTACTATGTGGCATTCATTCACTTATTTATTCATTCAGCAAGTGTTCATTGAGAACCTACTCTGTGCCTATCTGAAATCCAAGCCCTGGGAACACAGATATGAATAAAAGAAGAACTCTCCCTTATCACAGCTTATAGTTTAGTGGGAGATGTGTGTGTGTGTGTGTGTGTGTGTGTCGCAACTTTAGATAAGCCAGTCAGAGTAGACTTTTATCGATCAATAGCCCCTAAAGACCTCTATTGGAAACAGTTGCACAAACAACCAGAATGTCACTGGAAGGACACAAGGGATAAGTATGGGATTGGAGCCCTTACCAATGTCTTCAAAGGAATTTCAAGCTCTGTGCATGGTGATAAATGGTCTGTATGTCTTGACTTTGAAGAAGGAGGCCTTTTGTAAAAATAGGAGCATAGTTTAATAATATAAACCTGAAGGCAGAAGGGCAAATCCCTGAAGAATTTGATGATTTATACAAGTTAGAGCTTGCTGCCCAAGAAGAGCAAAATGATGCCCCAGGGGTCACCTCTGTGATGGGCAGTTCTCTGAGGATGCAGTTGGGAGCTGGGAAATCCATCTGAGTGAGCACAGCACATGTCCATCCTCATCACTGCGTCCCTGCTATTTAGGAAGGAGAAGACTTTCTTGTGGAAGCAAGAGCCAAAAAGTTGCTTCTCTCTGTGCAGCAAAGGCAAGATGAGAGAGCAATGGCTCCCAGCCCTTTTTAGCTAATGAATAGCTTAGAAACGAACCCATGTCCAGTGCAAAGCTCAAGAGAAGCCAAGGGAAGCAGAGTCTGGAGGCAAACCTGACTGGCAGATCCCGCACCAAATCCTCAGGTCCTCCTCAGTCAGCCAGCTCCCAGCCACTGGAGGGCGCCCCGAAAGTCTGAAAGAGGCAAACCCAGGTAAGCAGCCTTGTTTCCCCTGATTTCCCAGAGGAATCTGAAATTAGTTATTTCAGTCTGAGAGCATTTTGCACAGAAAGATCTATTCTTAATACAAATAAATGTACAATTAATAGAAAAGTTCTGGCATCCTCTAGGAGCTAGATTTGGGTTATTTTCAGTCACAACTAGATTTAAATATGCAACTGTGCTGTAAAACTTCTCTATTTTGTTTTGCAAAACTGATCTATTTTGAGCCTAGACTTGCGCACTTGTGAGCTCACTGCAAGAGGGAGAGAACTCTTGGAAATGCAGCAAGGGCCCAAGTCCCTGCGAGTACACAGCCCCAATTGTTGGATTCTTGGATTCAGATTCTTAAATTGTTGTGCCAATGGTTTGACAGCAGGCAAATTGATGGATAGGCTTTATGGACAATAGTCAGGGTGGGAACAGAATTAATCAGCAATTATTTGTTTTATTACCTTCTCCTTCAAGATCAGAGCCTTCCTACCCTGAGCTGGCCTGAATGTCCTGTTCATGGATCCAGCTCAGCCCTGGGCACATGGCAAGTGGTGTCTGGCTCTTTTGCCTTCTACATCGTCTTCCCACTTCCTACTATCAGATACCCAAAGCCTCCAATGAACTCCCTCCTCAACTTCAGTTCCTTAAAGACAATCCACCTGAATCAATCTATTCACCCTGAACTGTTAGGACATGGCTCAAAACTTAGCCCAAAGCAAGCACAGAACAGTTGTTGGTTGAATCAGAGTCTCCAGTAAGCAAAGTCTTGGAACCTGTCACTTTCACAGCATGGCAGTGATTCCCACAATCAGGCAAGCTTGGGAAATTCTGATATGATGCAGACACATTCATTCGGAATAATGGAAATAAAGGAATTGGGTAAGGGAGTGTGTTGGGACTGGGAAGAGTTCACTGATGCTTCTTAATCTCTCAGATGTGATTGGGTGGGGAGAAGGATAGGAAACAGTGGGGAAGTCAATCACTCAACAAATCATGGATGCCTCTGGTGAGTGGGGCAAGAATGAGGGTGGAGTTTCCACCCAGAAAGGCCATACAATCTAGTAGAGCAAGCATCTAAACAAAACAGAAGGGGCTGGAAGAAAAGCTAGTTATGCCTTGGGAGCAATGCTTCTGGGGATGAGTCTGCCTTGGAAGAAAACAGCTGGAAATTGGTCCTGTCAGTGTGAAATGGTGATTGCCTTCAAGGGAAATACCTGAGGAATGGCATGGCCATACCCATCCTGATGGAGGCGATCCAACCAGTCGCAGCTTTTCAAGAAAGTTTCACTCTGCTGAACCCTGAAAATAAGGCCTTGAAAAGCAAATGACCCACTTGTACATCAACCATCAGCTTAGCTCCCTAGTGCCTCAGGTTTACCCACTAAATGTAGAGTCAATTCTACATTTAAAGCTGTTTGGATCACAGTTCACATTCAACTACGTAATTATTTATCATCACTAGCCTCTGAGACTACTTGAGAATTAAAGTAAATCCATTTATAGCACACCGTAAGACTCCTATAAAAGGCAAAATGCATGAGTCATGTCCCTTGCTACCTGACAGAGGAACAGAAGCCTTTCTGAGTGAATATTATCCTGTGCCGAAAGCTTTCTGCCCTTAATCCCCTGAATTCAGAGCTGAAGCACTCACGAGTCTCTGTAACTTGAGTTGTGCTAACATGTTGAAGTGGTAAACAAGCAGAGTTACTCATCTCTTCCGAGGCCCATTTTTGTCTGTCTGCATTCCAGCTCTGTCTTCTGAGCACATGGCTGACCACTGCATGGCCAATGGAGACCAGGGCTCTTTAAGAATAAGAATGAGTTCTTATGTGTTGAGTGTGAACAATGGGCCAGGAAACGTGCTGCAAGTGCTTCCAGCTATGTGATCCCATCTTCTGTTTCTTCATAGCACTGATGTCCCACTAACCTGGGGAGAGTCATCTCTCATTCTTCCTGGGCTCCAATCATCCCATCTGTAAAGTGAAAAGAGTAATTTTCAAACTGCCTCCACCCTTCAACCACAGGAAGCCTGAGTTGGTATGAAAAGCTTGGCTATCTTTCTGAAAGTGCCTTCTTCCCACACACCCTGCACACAAAGCTCAGAGCTAATTCTCATTCTTCATCTTCTGACCTAAGACTCAGAAGGAGCTTCTCTGTGCACCCACTGTTAACGGAGGGTGCCACGCAGTTCTAGGCTCTTGGTGTCCTGAATAAAGAATTGGACGAGACAGATAGCAAAGCAAAGCAGCAGAAGTTCATTAAGCACAGTATTACACTTTCAGGGCAGGAGAATGGACTGGCCTCTGTGAGATGAGATCAGCGTCAGTTTGGTGAAGTTTGAGTCTTTTTATGTGTTTTTTTTCTTCTCTTCCCAAGGCTGCCTAATCTCTAGCCGGTGTCTGCCTTTTGATTGAGAGGTGTGTTGTTTAGTTACTTCGGCCTCCATGCACTTGCAAGCTGCCTCTATCCCATAATTTTAAGTACATGCATGATATGCAGCCCATATGCATGAATCTTAAGTAGCCAATTATCATACAGGGTTATGTGAAGGATAGTTTTTCTCTCTAATGTGCATGCCCGTCTCTGAAGCGCTGCCCCTTCCTGGTTTGGTCCAGATCCTGCTGGCCATGAGGTCCTTGCTCACTTCTCTATCTTACTCTTTGTTTTGGCTGCTTAACATCCACCTCTTATCTTGCTTCTTGCTCACCCACCCCTTCATCTTGCTTCTGCTCTCTGTTTTTACTTATTCTGCCCTTTATCCAACTTTTAATTCCCTTTGCTATTCTCCTGCCTCATTTTCCCTATTCTCCTGCCTCACCACTGTTGTTAAGAGAAGCAGAAAAAGGACCCTTGGTGTAGCTCATGCTATCCAGGGCCATGGGCAATTCCTGGTCCTGCTGCCGTGGCACTCCTTTCCTTCCCTCACATAGCAATCTTGAAAAGCTGTGAGGGAACAACTTACTGTTACATAGTAGGCATTTAATAAACATTTGCTGAATGGATAAATTAATGAAAGTCTAAATGGATGGTGGGGGTGGGTGGACAGATGATGATTGGGAGATTGGGAACATGAGCTCTGGCCTGTGTCTTTCAAACAACGGAAATCTGGAAAGCTATTTAAACACTCTAGGACTGAATTTCCCCACCTTAAAAATGGCAGTGATAAAAGTTCCTACCTCAGAAGTTTGTTGTGAGGATTAAAGGAGACAATTTAGACAAATTGGTCAACACTGTGGCCAGTGTATTGTTACCTTTAATAAATGTCAACTACTTTTATTGGAATAGTGAGCAAAAGTTATCTTATTACAAAGGAATTCTTGGCCGGGCACAGTGGCACATGCCTATAATCTCAGCACTTTGGGAGGTCGAGGTGGATGGATCACATGAGGCCAGGAATTCAGGACCAACCTGGCCAACAAGGAGAAACCCTATCTCTACTAAAAATACAAAAATTAGTTGGGCGTGGTGGCACACGCCTGTAATCCCAGCTACTTTGGAGGCTGAAGCAGGAGAATTGCTTGAACCTGGGAGGCGGAGGTTGCAGTGAGCCAAGACTGTGCCACTGCACTCCAGCCTGGGTGACAGAATGAGTGAGACTCCATCTCAAAAAAAAAAAAAAAAAAAAAAAGAGTTCTTGAATCACTCTAAATCATGAAAAGGCAAGACATCTACAGAATTCAGTATTTTAGCTCTAGAAGCACACTGCTCACTCCACAGCCCTAGACCAGTCATTAGACACTGGTGGGTCATGAGGAAGCATTTGAGAACACTACCTGTGCCTTACACAGTGAGTGCTCAGGGAAGATCTGTCATATGAATGGATGGAATGAATTGCATGAGTGAGACAATGAATGAATGAACAAATCAATGAATGAATGGACAGATGGAAGAAATAAAAAGCATAGAAGGGAAAACAGATTGTCTAGCTCAATAGTTTCATTCAGGGGTAATTTTGACCCCCCAGAGGATATTTGGAAATATCTGGAGACATTTTTGGTTGTCACAACTGGGAGGTGCTCCTGGCGTCTAGTGGGTAGTGGCCAGAGATGCTACTAAACATCCTATAATGCACAGAACAGCCCTCAACAGGAAACCATTTTCCAGTTCAAGATATTAATGGTGCAGAGCTTGAGAAACCCTGGTCTAGTTCATTGGTTTTAAAACTCTGCTCTACCATAGAATGTCTTTCTGTCTCTCTCTTTCACACGCACACACACACTCTGTGTAACGTACATGTGTGTTTTGAAATAGATCTTCCTAAAAGTCAGCTTGATCTCAGGACCACATTGTATGTTTATTATACTCTTTATGTCAAGGGATTTACAGACACGTCACTGTAAGAAAAATCATGCTATAATGAGTTAAATTGAAATTCCCCATGGGAGTCACTTTTCCGAAAGGATGCAAGAGTTGCTTGGCTCTGACATAAGGAAACCACAATATCTGCATTTCAAATTGTTAAGGGGCCTTTTGGGTTGGGAAAGCAGGAAATTGCCTTATTAAAAGATAATTTAACCATAAAGTATTTTCTGCATAGACTCATTTAATAATAAAAGGATTTCAATGTTGTGAACATTCTCATTAGCAATTTGGAGATTTTCAAATAAACCAGCAGAAAAATGACAACAATTGGTTGTCTATGGGTCTCTTCTGCCACACAGTAGCCTGGGAATGTGTCTGTGGGTTAAATTTTAATCTGCAGATTAGAAAATTGTAAATGACTAGGGTGGAAATTCATCCAAGAAAAACCTACATTACAAAATCATGGAGCTGCTGATTCAGTCCAGAAGCTGAGGTTTATAAGACACTATAATTTATTTCTGCCTGAATCCCTGCAGCAGGGTCTTCCTCCCTGACCAACATGTGACCTTTGCTTTCTTCCTGGCATGGAAACAACCCCAACCCTACCCAAAAGTTTTTCAGCTCCTGCCCGACTCCCAATTCTCCATTTACCCACCCTCTCTCCTGTACTTTTCTTTGGTGGTCTTGTTTTTTAAGCTCCATTATTTAAAAGTTTATATACAGTAAAAGGCATGGATCTTAAGTCTATAATTGGGTGTCATTGGACAGATGCTTTTCTCTTGCTACAATCACTCAAATCCAGACACAGACCATTTTCATGCCCAAGAAATGTCCTTTGTGCCCCTTTCCCAGTTAATACCCTCACCCTCCAGAGGCAAAGACTGTTTGGATTTCTATCACCATAAATTGGTTTTCCTAGATGTGGAATTGCACATAAATAGAATCATGCCTTAGGCCCTCTGCTGTGTCTGGTTTTTTTTTTGTTGTGTTGTTTTGTTTTTTTTCCTCAACATTAACGCCTGTGAGATTTAGACGTGTCACTGCATATTTCAGTACTTCTTTCCTTTTTACTTTTTAGTGGTATTCTATTGTATTGGGGACAATTATGAATAAGGTTGCCATAAATATTCTTGTACAAAACTCTTTTAAACAAACACATGCTTTTGTCACTCTTGGGCATTTACCGAGGAGTAAAATTGCTGGGTCCTAGAGTAGTGCATGCTCACCCTAACCTTGCACAATGAAGCTCCAGCCTGACTCCATTGTTTTCAGTCCCTCAGAAGTGTCCGCTCTCACCCTCTGCAGCTTCACACACCCTCCCCTCCCTTCACATGGGTAATTCCTACCCATCCTTCAGGTCCTGACTAAGATGACACATGTCATGAAACTTCCTTGATTTCTATGGAATCTATTAGATTTTTCTCTGCTTGAATTTCCCACAACACCCTGTAACATTGCAACATCCTGATGCAATGACATGTTCCTAACATCTGTCTTCATTCTAGCATCTAGCATCCACAGGGCAAATGCTGTACTGAACATTTTGAGCAAAAAAATAAAGAAGTATTAAATTATACTCCAAACTATAACAAAAATGTCCAGGAGTCCATACTAGTATAAACAAGTTATTGATTAAATAAGTAACTAAGGAAGAATAAACAAGTTTCTCATGCCAAATTCCAAACAGTTTAAGTAGATATTTTGTCCTTAAGGAAGTGGAGCAGCATCACTCCCCTCTCCTTAAGCATGGGCTACACATAGTGACTTCCTTCCAAAGAGTACAGTATGGAGAGAAGGAGGGAAAAGGTAATTTTACAGTGGAGAAGCCTAACAAATAACGACAGCTAATTCAGTTAACACCTAGCACTCGACTTACACACGCCGAGTGCTTCATTATCAATCTGCTGGACAGATGGACAGATTGAAGGATGGGAAGATGAAGAGTCTTGGGGTGGATCAGCTAGACCAGTGGTCTTCAAACTGTTCTTTGTGGGACTCATGGCTCCTCACATCCCCTCAGAGACCACTGGGGTTAGGGGTGGTGGGAAGAGGAGGCCAAAGGGACTGGCCACCAGGACCTCTTATCCAGGTTTGATCAGAGCATCTTGTTCATTTTAATCTGTTTTATATACCACACATCCATGTAGTATTTCACTGGAAGACAACATACTTCTTTTATTAAAAAACAGCTTTAAAAGTTACTGATCTAGTGCTGAGATCCTAGGGACAGGAAAGTAATGTGACTTAGTCAACTGGTCAGGGGTTTGGGGGATATTAAACACATACAAATAGTCTTCCCTTCCACAATAACTATGCTTTTGCTCATTTTCCTTGAAACACACAGCCCACTCAACTAATGCTCATATACCTGTTTTGATGGCATGGATATAGAGAAATGTTTATCCACAAAATGAAAATAAAGCAAAACTAAAACAAAAATAACTGGGCAAAAAATATTATAAGTAGTAACTGACATTCACCTTTAGTGTCAGTGAGACAATAGGGAGTGGTGGGGTTTGTGCCCAACTATCTAAAAGGGGCAGTTTCATTTCCATTTCAGCCACTTGCTGCCATGTGGTAATAATGAAGCCATCTAAGGTCAATGAAGCAATCTTATTGTCTGAGGTGTTGAGTTCTTTGTCTCACAACCAAGAAAATTAAGGAGCATGGACACCAAGGGTGAGGTTGGAGTGAAAGTTTAATAAGCAAAAGAGGAAAGCTCTCTGCAGTGGAGAGGGTTGCCATTTTACAGTTGAATATAAATGTTTTTATAAGAAATTGTCCTTGTCTGTGTAGTGGCCTGTGTAACTGCCCTTATCTGTACAGCTGTGGACATGTCTCAGGCAAGCCTCCTCCCCAAGAAAGTTCCCACGGAGCCACCAGGTACATGTCCACAAAAGGGGAGGAAACTTTCCTGGGAGTCCGCTGATTATACAATGAACAAAGGTGTTTCTATGTTGGGGCTTGTCCCCTTATCTGTGTAGCCATAGCTTGATTTTTCAGCCTATTTCTCTGTTTAAAACAATTCTACCAGTGACCTGTCTTAACTGTCTGCCTGTTTTTTTCCTTTCTCCTGTCTCCATATGGATGGTGCAATCACATTTCTGAGTTTTCAAGGTAAGCCAGAAAACTGATTTGTGTGAGTGGAGTGTGTATGTGTGTGTGTGTGAGAGAGACAGAGAGATCCTAATTATTAATTTTGGTTTACACATTTAAACATACGGTGTAGGACAAACAAAACACATCTGTGGCTCATGCTAGGGCTGAAAGCCAAGTTATAACCATAGTTCAATTGCTCAGTATTAAAAATGACAGGCCGGGCATGGTGGTTTACACCTGTAATCCCAGCACTTTGGGAGGCCACAGCAGGCAGATCGCTTCAGGCAAGGAATTGGAGACCAGCCTGGCCGACATGGTGAAACTCCATTTCTGCTAAAAATACAAAAATTAGCTGGGCATGATGGTGCAAGCCTGTAATCCCAGCTACTCGGGAGGCTAAGGCACAAGAATCACTGGAACCCAGGAGGTGGAGGTTGCAGTGAGCCAAGATCACACCACTAAACTCGAGCCTGGGCAACAGAGTGAGACTCTATCCTCAAAAAATAAAAATAAGTATAAAACATAAATGACAAAGCACAGGCTGGGAGAGGTGAATGACTCACCAAGTTTCCGTCAGCTTATTCAAGAAAGAGCTAAGATAAAAATCTAAATTTGTTAACTCCCAGCTCAGTGCCTCTCCACCTTCTCCACCCACACTGCTCACTCCTATATCTACGTGTAGTTGGAGAAGACATGCGTGGTTGCCTCCTAGGACCACTCCCCTTCCCCATCTCAACTGCCCTTTAGTTTTGCATCGGTACTGCTCTTGCCCCACCTCTCACTGTACGTTCCATATATTTCTAGGGCCAATGACCCCTTTCCCAGCCTCAGGATAATCCTATGCCCCTCGGCAGTGATTGATTCAGGAATCCAGGCCTTTGTTAGTGAGGGTGTAGCATTTAGCTGGCCATGAGGGATAATTCCAACATGTGTACATGACCCAGTTTGGGCCAATAAGAGTTACTAAATATTTGAGGAAGAAATCCCCTAGCTGCTAAGAGGGAGCCTCTGAGGCAATCTCTAGTTCATCCTCTGAATGTCCCGACATTCATTCATTCAGCAAATGTTTCTTAAGCAGCTACTATGTGCCAAGCACTGTTCCTGGCACTGGTGATACAGTAGTGATCACAACGTGGAGCTAAAGTACTACTGGGAAAACAGAAAAAAAGTGACTGAAAAAGTAACTCAATGACATGGCAGATAGATACTAGCAAGTATGATTGAAAATAATAATGCAGAATAAGAGAAAATGGAGAAGAGTGGAATGAGTGGGTACACAAAAATATAGGGTAGCCTGAGTATGTGAAGGTAGAAATTGTCATAGCCATTCTGCCATCACAAGGGAAGCAGCCTGATGATGAAGCCATCATCTAGAGGAGAGCAGGACTAAGGAAACTGCAAATAAATGGAATAAGAGCTTCTGGATCAAGCTGCTCCTGAAGCTTGCCTCGCTTCTGGACTACCAGTTACAAGACTTTCTTATATTTTAAGTCAGTGTATGTATTGGGTTTGCTGTCAGTGACCTGCAGCCAGAGGCATTCTAACAATTATATTAAATGAAATGACATATGGAGAGTTTGATTTTCTTGGGAGCTTTTACTTGAGTCATTTCAAGAATAGACCAATATTTGGTTGGAAATATACTTAAGGTGCATTTGAGATAGAAGATTCTTCCCTAAGGATTGTGAGGGTGAGAACGACTGCTCTGCACAAAACAAAACAAGAGATTAACTTTCTTATGGTTCTGGAGAGGGAGATGAGAACAACAGAAGAACAAGAGAGGAAGCAGAATCTGCATATGGTGGAAGGTCACCTTCTCCATGCAATATGATCCTCTCTGTGACTCTCCCCCAAGGCCCTCAATAAAGCCTATAAAAGCCTTCTAAGTATTGCATTTTGTAAGGGATTGAGATAAATTGAATGATTGAAAAAATAATATATCTTATTGACCAGTCCAGGTTCTCAAATAGCCAGGCCAGGTCAACAGATACATAAGATGGAAATCTTGCAGATATTTTGCAAACAAATGTGTAAAACTCTAGAAGGCATTCCCACTGGTTCCATATTAATGTGTGCCTTTGCCTTCCATTTCAACCATGTCACCTTTCATTGTTCTCACATACAATCTTCTATCTCCTTCTGCATTAAATCATCATGCATTTTGCTATTCAGTCAATGGAAACATTTAATAAAGGTTTGCTAAAGGTCAACCAACATGCCAAGCACTAGAGTGATACAGCTGAATAAGACAGAGTCGTCCCGAAAGAGTTCGCCTTCTCAAGGGAGAATGGAGACATGTGTTCCCCCATACCACGTGCCTACCATGTGCCATCACTATGCTGGTCCTTAAGTATGTTACCTCACTTACACTACAGAATGTTGCTCTCAAGCAGAGGTCAGCCAACCTTGTCTGTAAAAGACCAGATATTAAACATTTTAGTCTTGTGCTGGCCAAGATATAAAACTGAGCATATGATATAGATACTTGTATAACATGAGAAGAGATAACATTCCACACATTTTTTATTAATGGAAGTCAAAATATAACAATAATTGAATACGATTTATTTTTGTAATACAAGTCTACTAAGGAGAAGAAGAAAACTCTGTGGGGTAGGAAATATTTCACTTAATTGGGCTTCCAAGTGAGTGTGTATGGTATGGTTTGAATGTCTTTCTTTGTTGCTTCCAAAATTCAGGTTAAAATTTAACCCCCAATGCAACACCATTAACAGGTGTGGCCTTTAGAACTGAGTCATGAGGACTGTGCCCTCATGAATGGGATTAGGTGCCCACCTGAAAGGGCTTGAAGGAGGCCTTTCACTCCTCACTTTTCACCCCCTGTCCCTTCCACCATGCGAGGACACAGCGTTTCTCCCCTCCAGAGGATGCAGCGACAATGCCTCATCTTAGAAGTGCAGACCAGGTCCTCACCAGACACCAAACCTGCTGGTACCTTGGTTTTGGACTTCTGGCCTCCGGCACTGTGAGAAATACATTTCTGTTCTTTATAAATTATCTGGCCTCAGGCATTTTGTTATAGCCACACAAATGGAGTAAGACAGTTGGCTATTGTCAAATCAGTTTCAAATGCTCATTTGTTATAAACCACTCTCACTGCAATGAAAGGAACCAATCTCCCTGGAAAAAAATGGCTGACTCTAAGTCTGAAGCAGGAAACACACAAGATGAGCCTGGAGCATCCTGTATTGCCAAAAAGCAAGAAAGTGCTAAAATGCACACACACACAGGCACAGGCACATACACACACACAGGCACATGTACACACACACACAGATACACAATGATAAAGGTATGTCAAAGGTGCTGATTAGAAGAGCTCTCAATGGCCAAAGATGGAAAATTTTGAGCAAAAAAAAAAAAAAGTGTTAAATTATACTCCAAACAATAACAAAAATGTCCATTAGTCCATACCAGTATAAATAAGTTATTGAATAAATAAACGTGGGAGAATAAACAAATTTCTCATGCAGAATCCCAAATAATTGAAGTAGATACTTTATCCTTAAGGAAGTGGAGAAGCATAACTCCCTGCTCCTTAAGTGTGGGCTACACATAGTGACTTCCTTCCAGAGAGTACAGTATGGAGAGAAGGGGGAAAAGGCAATTTTACAGTGGAGAAGCCTGACAAATGCTTTAGCTGGGTGATTAAGGTCAGCATCCACAGTAATAAATCATGTTGTTAGTATGTAACCTTGATAAGACATGATGAACATCATGGCACTTTATCTCTGTGGTTGTCCTCCCCAAAACCTGTAACTACAGTCTGATCATGGGTCAAATGTCATAAAAATCTATATAGAGGAACATCTTAGAAAATACATAGTCCTCCTCAAGGTCATGAAAACAAGGAAAGTCTGAGAAATCATTGCAGCCAAGAGTGGCCTCGGAGATGTGATGATCAAATGTAATGTGGTGTCCTAGACAAGATCCTGGAACAACCAGAAAAAGACGGTAGGTAAAAAGTAAAGAAATCTGAATGAAGTATGGATTTTAGTCAATAGTAAGGCATCAATTCATTAATTGTGACAAATATGCCCAACTAATGTAAAATGTTTATGAGGAAAACCAGACATGGAGTATATGGGAACTTTTAGTAATATCTTCACAACTTTCCTGTAAATCAAAATCTGTTCAAAAGTAGAAAATGTGGCACATATACACCATGGAATACTATGCAGCCATAAAAAACGATGAGTTCATGTCCTTTGTAGGGACATGGATGAAGCTGGAAACCATCATTCTCAGCAAACTATCGCAAGGATAAAAAACCAAACACCGCATGTTCTCACTCATAGGTGGGAATTGAACAATGAGAACACATGGACACAGGAAGGGGAACATCACACACCGGGGCCTGTTGTGGGGTGGGGGGAGAGGGGAGGGATAGCATTAGGAGATATACCTAATGCTAAATGACGAGTTAATGGGTGCAGCACACCAACATGGCACATGTATACATATGTAACAAACCTGCACGTTGTGCACATGTACCCTAAAACTTAAAGCATAATAAAAAAAAAACAGAAAACACAAATAAAATAAAAACTTCTATATCCATCAAAAAAAGTGTATTAAAAATTCACACACACATGCACAATCACTCTTAGTTTAAGCGCTGTGCAAAAACAAGCTTTGGGCTATATGTTGGCCTATGGGCCACAGTTTATCAATACCTGCTCAAATAAGCTACTTCCATTTCCATTTTGTAGCTGAAAAAACTGAGGTCAAGGACTAATTCTAATCACATCAGCGTTCATCAAACCCTTGTGATCAATTGTGTAATAATTGTGATAATTGTGATATAGTGTGAATAATATCAAAGTCTATGCTCTTTATTGTAGCATAGGAGAACTCTTCTTCCCCCTACCTGAAAGCATCTGATGATTCTTCATTGACTCCATCACTCTCTAATCAGGAAGAAATGTATTTTTAGGAGGTCCCGGGAGATTTTCTTGAAGGGCCCACTGAGCCACACTGACCCACAATCACCCCTAAAAGCAAGGGAAGCTGGAGAAGGTGACAGCTGACATTTTCAATTCTATGTTGCATCACAACAAGGGCAGAGAAACGGCTGTGGTGGAGGCACCCAGTGGTATTTGCCAGGGTTGTTGTGAGTGGTTACTTATAATTTTAAGGTGATTTCATATATATATTTCTTTTGTATGGTTAATGTTTTCCCTATAAGTAAACTACAAAACCCTTTAACAGAAAGAACTATGACTTAAACTATCATATACCTGAAAAGTTAGTTTTGTTTGGTTTTGTTTACCTGGACTTACAACATTGTTTGAAGAAAAGATCAGTTCAGACTCCCAGACACTTCTCAGTTCTTGGAGAAAATCACAGCCAGACAAAATCATTCAAAAAATTTATAGCCTCATGAAATGAAGAAACAGAAGCCAGTAGGGCAGAGTTACTAAGTGACAGGGCAGGAGGCCCAGGCCCCACTGTGCTAAGTGGAGACTTTGGTCAAAGAGGCCAACTCAACTGTTAAGACCACTTGGAAATAACTTATCTGCATGTGCCATTTTGTGGCAAGAGTAAAAAGCTTTGAAAAAAACTCCCGAATGAGCTGCAGACACTGCTGTACCATTTCTAGATGGCGGGGATCCCTGTCATTACATGTAGTTGCTTTGGCTTGTGAAGACTCACATATTAGAGAACTAATTATGGCTACACTGAGTTATAAGACCACCATCAGTTCAAGAATTCTGGAGTAGTAGTTAACTCTGGCTTATCAAGTACTATTTTCACAGCTAGTGCAAAGTAACAACTTGAGACGGTGGAGTTTTGACACCCTTAGAGAATGTGCTCCCTGCTCTAGAAGGACTATTCCTCACACATATCACAATGTACTAACTGCAGATCCCAATCATTAATCATAAAAGCGAGGGTACTATCCTACTTTGTGATCATGTCTGAATGTAAAACAAGAACAGCAGCAACAACAACAATAGCTAACACGCTGAATCTTGGTGGGCGCTGGAGGGAGGCTAAGTGATATACACACAGTCTGGCATTCAATGCTCACAACGATTCTTCAAGGGAGGCCCTATCATGATCCCCATTTTTCAAATTTTGAAGCTTAAGACCCAGAGAGTTACTTGTCCAAAGTCATTACCAAGTAAACAATTGAAGTAAGATTTTAATCTACTCTGCTACAAATCAGCTGCCCTATAGTGGAGTTTACCTTTCCTTCATGGTGCTCTATGAAGTGTAATTCTGTATTTATTTGTTTGTTAGATGAAGGTCTGGTTCAAAACAAGCTATAAGCTCGGGAGGCAGGATCCTCTGGTGGGGCTCTTGTCAGTCACCATCTGCCTGACACAGAACAAGTGCTCGATGAGATGAATTCTTATCATTGAATGTCCAAATGACTGAGCAAATGTCTTTAGATATATTTGGTGGCCACTCTCAGATGGTCAGAAGGCTCTGCCCAAGATCTGAATTTGCAAGCTCCATTAATTGGCTTTCAAGAGACAAACTGTGATTGATAAAAGACTTTAGTTTTTTAAACAAGTCCTTTAAGAGACATCGCATATAATGAATTTAAGACTTTGGGAGATTGAAAATGATTTCAGAGGGTGTGATTGAAGCAGCTTGCAAATGAAGACCAATAAGCAAAAAAGACACGGAGGCTCAGACAATGTCCAGGTGCTCGTGGGGGTCAAGAGGCAAATGGAGTTCAACTCACACCTCTTCAGGGCCCTCTCCTATCATCGATCAAGAAGTGTCTGAGCACCACACAACCAAAGGGTCTTTTATAGGAAGATGGGAGTAAGTATGTCTGCACAACACTCTGCTGCATGTTCCCATGACTGTTTAACCAACCAAGTTAATATTTTGTTCTTACCTTACTTCCACTTAACTAAAAATATTAATGTATTGCACTGTATCATTTAATAATCAGAATGTGGGTGTACTGCTGTGTCATTTGTAGGATTAGGAACAGATGTTTTGAGGGTAGAGCAGGGAGGAAAAGAATCTTAAACAATTCTTTTTGCTTAAAACTCTCCCTCACACCTGGTTCCAGGACTCCTCTTGGCCTTACCTGACGTTCCTGTGTACAGTTAAAAATGCATTTTTAAAAATAACTCTGGGACTTCAGAGCAGCATTTGGATACAAAATGGAACTGAATATAGGGTGGCTCTAAACGGCCTTCAAGTTTCTAAGAACCATGGAGCTGTTTGCTAAGGCAATTTCATTTAGCCTCCACAGGATAGCAGCACGCAAGGTATTTCTTGAGGCCACAGGTGCCTGCCCTCAATGCCTGGAAACATCTCCGGATTCCAGTGTGCCCACCGTTCCATGTGCTGCATTTCACTGGCAAATTCGGATATAAAACTTCAGATAAGAATTCTTATTTTTTTTCCACACTTCACACTGACAAGCAGCTAGGGTGAGCTTACTGACAATTAGGAGGTCAGAAAGCCTTGCAGAGGCAAAGGAGGGGGCTCCGGCAGCCACAGAGGTGCGCTCCTCAGGTTATTTAATATGGTATCAACCATGGGATTGTTTGGCAAACAATATCAAACCCAAAACTTTTTATATATAGTTTTCAAAGAACAAAAGAGACAACTGCATCCCTGACTTGATAACATTTATTCAATATTGTTTGAAATTAGCAAGAATCAGAAGAAGCACATATCAATCAAATACAGCCACAAAAACATCCTGGAGATAAATAAAGCTGCACTATGAGAAATAGTCACTACTGAAGGAACCAGTACTCTCTTACGTTTACTACCTCTTAGCAACAAACAACTCAAATGCAAATTTAATTTACTCACAATATAAAACCCTTGACTTTTTAAAGAAAAATATAGATTCAAATCAATCAGAATTTGCCTCGCTAGGCCTCTTCATTACGTATGTTTTTGAGGCCTAGTTCGACGACTGTTACGAAAATGACAAAAACAAACTCGAAAGAATGTTTCCACAAAGTTCAACAAAACAGTGCAGAAATAAGTTACTTACCCATGCACAGAATAAGGCAAAGGCTAATTTCATTTGGGTTAGGAATAATAAATTTAACTAGTTTCTTTTCCACAAAACGAACATTTCAGACTTCTTTTTAAGTAAAGGGTATACTCTATTATACATCATACGCTACGTTACGTGGTTTTCCTAACTCTACTCAGAAAGCCGGCACTCAAACGTCAAACAGAAACTTCTCCTTGATTAGACTTATTCTGTAACAACCACAGAAATTAATCTGGGTCTCGTGATAGTGTCTACAGTGAAAAGAGCACACACTAGTAGAAGCATACAGTTTAGAGAGCTGAAGGTACATTAAAACGTAGTCTATAGGTTTCACAAATTTCGTTTTTAAAATATTTTTTCCAAACTAGAAGCTGCAGAAAATTAGTTCTTAAATATTCTACTGAAAACTCTTGAGCAGCTAGCATTTTAAATTTCTTAAGCTTTTTATTTTCTTAAAAATATTTAAATGAGTGTAGTATCTCATCTTTTTGAAAAATAATCCAAAAAAAGATTACAAATCTTTAGTTTTAATCAGTGTGACCAAGGGTTTGTCATCAGGACTGTAATCTTCATAGGCGATGGGGCTCACATCATACATTGCAGGCCGGGATTTCTTTCCAAACCTGAAATCAGAGAGAAAGGACTCTGGTTAGATAAATACTAGATCTCAAGTTTAATTAAAGCAAGTGATGAGAATAATTTATATGCATGAATTAAATGAAACTGTAAAAACATATTCTCTAGCAAGTACAGAAACTTTAGACATCCTAATATTAACACTGAATGTGTATAAACATTAGTCTTTGGTGTTAGAGGCAAAAAAACGTATTTCACAAAATGTAGAGCTCAAAGTTGGAGCTTGTAGGTTAAATCTTGGCAAAGCAGTCAAGCATGACAGCTCCACAGTAGATTTTAAGAAAATGTGTATTGATTCGTCTTTTTCTTCTGAGGCCCATAAATATTTGGAGAGGTGAGTTTATTTTATATCCACTCCAGTGCCTGGAATATAGAACACCAGGGCAGTCTTCCCCGGGCCATGGACAGATAGCCTTTCCTGTGGGATTTTCAGGGGATAAGCTGTGAAGGTTTAAGGTCATCTGAGACCCCAACACAAAAGGGCAGAGGTGGGAAATGACTTCAGATACAGAGGTGTCTGTCCACAAACTATGCCAGAACTCACCATTGAATCCCACCCACCTATCACCTCCCAACCTTATGGACACAGAAGCCAATGTTTTCCTCAGAGCACAAAGCCATTGTCCCAACAGATTTGTATGTATCAAAATCGCCTCGACAGCAGGACTGCCTCTCAGAAGCCAGGGGAGTCAAAATCCAATTTCAGGACTTCCTGTCAAACCTGTCGTAAGATGGCAATTCTTAAAATAAAGCCAATTCAACTTCTGGGTGGTCTCTTCCCATTCAAGACCTCACCTTCCCTAAAAGCCCTGGAGTGCAACAGGATTCAAACGATCTTCCACACTAACCCATCCTCCCTCCTCCTTTGTCTGGACAGCATTTTTTAATTGTTTCAATTCCACCAGGGCTCTTTAAAAAGGCATTTTAAAAGAACCTTAAATTTTACAAGGTTCCTAGGATGGGGTCCCTAGGAATTAAAGGGGCTTATTTGCCATGGCTCCTGTCCCAACTCTCCTCTTTTCCTATTTTTTCCTTTGATATGTTGAAAGTCTGTCTTCTCATGTATGGAGATGGGAAGTAGAATCAAGTGAGAAATGAGAAAACAGTGCTTTCTTCATGTGATCTTTCATTTTAAACAGTCATCAATCTTGTATTCCAATCCTCTCAAATTTTACTGGCCTTGAAGAGCACAAAGGCATATGCTATGCCAGACAGGCACCAGGCAAAACACGGGGTTAAAGAGTTAAAGCATTCTACCCTCGGAAAAACCCACAGCTATTACTGCAATATGACAAAAGACTTCAATAAATACTTTCTAAAATGTGAAGCCTCACTGAAGGTCCACCATTGTGCTCACATAGATGTGGGTCAGGCTCTAGCCTGCAGTTTATTTACCTAAACTGAGTGAGGTCTGCATAATCTAAGGATAGGAAAAGTGTCAACAGAGTAAAAGTGTCAACAGGCCTGTTGGGTCTTACATTTTCTCCCAAGTCCGACAATTTCCTAGGCTACTTTAAGATGCAAACATTTTGACAATTTATTTCTCATAAAATAGCTAGATACACCACCACTAATAATAATTTAACCAAAAATATCCAGCAACCCAGTGAAGAGCTCTCCATATCTAACATAGTAGGATATAGAGAGCTTTGACTTGAGGGCCAACAAATTATATTAACTAACTAATTATTCGATTGGTTGGCTGAAAGGAAAAACCCAATTGTATATATCTTTAAAACACCCTTTTTTTATTTTTTATTTTTGAGACAGAGTCTTGCACTGTTGCCCAAGCTGGAGCGCAGTGGTGTGGTCTCGGCTCATGGCAAGCTCCGCCTCCTGGGTTCATGCCATTCTCCTGCCTCAGCTTCCCGAGTAGATGGGACTACAGGCGCCCACCACCACGCCCAGCTAATTTTTTGTATTTTTAGTAGAGACGGGGTTTCACTGTGTTAGCCAGGATGGTCTCAATCTCCTGACCTCGTGATCCACCCGCCTCGGCCTCCCAAAGTGCTGAGATTACAGGCGTGAGCCACCGCGCCCAGCCTAAAACACCCATTTTTAAATATAATTTCATAGTTTGAAAAAGAACCTGCTTCCTCAGAATCTAGAAAGTTAAAGCCTTCATTTTACTTAATCCATTAACACACTATAATTCGAAGGGCTGTAAACTTGGATGTTGCCACGGAACTCAATATTGACAAGACAGGTTTAAGGACGAGTGTCACAGATCCACTGAGTATGACAAGGCAAGGGCTGATGCCACTCAAGAGTGAGCCACATGGCCACCTATGCATGTTCAAGGTCAACTGAAGAGCAAGGAGCACCACTCTGTGTCCACACTGGTTAACCGAGCTGTGTGGCCCGGTCCTAATGGGATTAACTCCAAACAAGTATGGGTCATAAAGTATAATGCTGGTTACAAAGGTGGTTAAAGTAAGACTAATAGCCCCAGCACCAGAAGAGAGAGCAGGCAGGCTTGGAACTGGAATCCCTGCATTTCAACTTACTAGCTGCTGAGAACTTTGTCCAAATTCCTTAGGAGAATTTTGGAGGTTTCCACCTGAAATGCTGTATCTACCATATGGAAGCTAAAATGACTTCGTTTATAGAAACACCACAGTTTTAAAACACACAGTACAACGAAAAGACTTTGTTTGAATCTCCTACACCTCTCACAGTAGCAGGCTTACACTTGTTGGTAAACGAATGTGCATTCATGTCTACATTTAAAAGACTAACAGTTTTTTTTTTTTAAATATCTCAGGCACTAAATCAATGTCAGAGGCTGTTTATTTTATTGCAGGCATTTTTATGCAAGTGTTCATTTTTAAAATAACTACTACTTTTTATCATAAAGGTACATTTTAAATGTAAAAAAAACAAAATAAAATTGGAAGCTAGAGAAAATTATAAAATAGACTAGGGGTTAGCAAACTATAGTCCACAGGCCAATTCCAGCCTGATGCCTGTTTTTCAAATAAAGTCTTAGTTGAACATAGTCAAGCCCATTCACACTTCCTCTGGCTGCTTTTGCACAACAAAGGCTGAGTTGAGTAGTCAGGACAATATGGCCTGCAAAGTCTAAAACATTTTACAGGTCCCTGATGAAGACCACAAGAATCGCCCTTAGTGCTGCTCTCCAAAGGACGTGTCAATGTTTTGTGCATTATTCTTCAGTCTGCCCATCCCTCAATCCCACATCCCTCCCATTCATTTTACTAATATGTATGAAGCCCCTCTGAAAGTATTATATATAATAATTATATTACATATTTTAACAAAATTGAGAAAATACTCTGAATACTGTATTGAGACTGACTTTTTTCAATCAATAGTCTGTGTAATGTTTTACTCAGCATTCTTGTTAAGTAAAAAAAAAAAAAATTCCTACAAGTTAAAACATTAATAAGAAAATGTTTCTTCTGTGCTGGGTGGGGCGGGCTGGGTGGAACACTTAGTGTTCATAGTAACATGTTCCCACCTGAGGTAGCTCATGGCCCATGACATGACCACAGACCATGACACTTGGGAAATGTCTGCTGATGGTCCATGAGGAAGCCAGATCTTTAAAAGATGGGAAGGAGTTGACACACTCCCCCTCCTCCTGGAAAAATAGCTCAAATACCCTAATGTGGTGGCTCCATCTGCGGCTCCTTCCTAGCCCCTCGAGGGGTGATGCATCCATTGTCCTTGGTGCTCACTCAACATCACATTCCATTGTCTTGTTTTCACTGATTGATCATCTCATCTCATCATCATAACAACCTCGTGAAGTGAGTACATCTCATTTTTCCTATATTACAGATGAGGAAACAGACACTTAGGAATAATTTTCCTAAGGTCACACCTGGTGGGAGGTGGAGCTTTCTGGCTTCCAAGCCTAGATGCTGAACACTTCGTTGCAACCTTCATGCATGTGACGACCCCATAAACTGAAGCTCTCTCTTAACCTGTGCCTGACAAGAGCCTGTGTACTGCTGGATTGAAAGGCATCACCTTCAAATCAGCACATCCTCCTTCTCATTAACAAACTCTGGCTTATAAATCTCACTTACAAGTCCTGGTTTTCTCACAAACTCTGTGACCCTTGTGTAAATTGTATTATCTCACTAAGCCCAAATTTCTTTTGCCTACAATGGGGGACTAATGATACATGGTCCCCTACATTCTTGTGAGATGCTTACCAATGAGTTATTTGTGAATGATTTATTTAGCACAGTGTCTGGCCCACGGGAAGCTTTCAGTAAGTGTTGGCCATCACAGAGGCACTAACAGAAATGACAGCACCAGTAATATCAGTTAGCACAGACATCTCAAACATCCTATTTGGTGACAAGTCTTGTGTGTCTATTTCTTCAAAGAAACAAAAGATACTGCAACCAGTTATAAGGCAGGTCAAAGAGCCGCTAGTTCATGGTCCTCTGAAAGTCAACCACTAAAACAATGCCGCAGAAAGAATGTCAGATCTTGAGAAAGGCCAAAATTGGAAGGTTTTGAGCTATTGGGGAAAACAACTGAACATGTCCTCCATTATCTTTTTCCTGTGATCAGGCACTTCTAGCTCGTAGAGCAGTCAACTGAGTGGGACCTCAGTGTCAGAACTTGGAGAACCCTGGCTTTGCTCCTGCTGGTCAGTTACGAGCTCTTCCCTGCCTGAGTACAAGCAAAGCAAGCATGTTGCAGATGACTCCTGGGATGAGGAAGAGGGGGAGGGGTCTCCTTCTCAACCCTACTAGGAGTTAGCACCAACAGACTCTGACATCAGAATCACCCGACATGGCCTCAGTCACTCGTGTGACCCACTCCATGTGTCCTGTGTGGCTGCTGGGTTGCAGTCATTCTGATCCAATGTCACCTCCAGGATAGTAGCAGTGAGACAGCCCATAAAATGGACACTGGCTGCTGAAAACTATGGAGAGGATAACATCAAAAGGTCTAAGTTTTTGCCAATGCCTTTCTAGGGTTTCCAGGAAAAGAGGGCCAACCAGCCCGAGACCCAGCCATGGCCTCTACACAGCCATGCTGTAGAAACCCCAGGTTGGAGCTGAATAAACGTTCAGAAGAGAAGTTTTCCTAAAGGGAAGGTATTGTTTTAATGTCAATAGTTTTATCTGCAGTCACTGGTGCATGCAGGAGCTTGTCCGTTAGGAATTCCGCAGTAAATATTTTTGATATAAATCAGCACCAAATAAGAGCCAGGTTTGTAAATGCTTTCAAGTTTATTCTTTCTTTCCAAGAGTATTCAGTTAAATATCTTCCCCATGGGCCATATGAGCAGAAGGCTCAGCAGAATCTATCTTAAACTATTTTGGGGCTGAAATAAAACACTCCACCTCTTGAGCCCTGAAGGATCGTAGCCATGGATGCCTGTAGGGGCAGAGGGAATCCAAATTGTAGGGTCTCCCAACACGTGAGAATACAATGCCATGGATTCT
This sequence comes from Gorilla gorilla gorilla, assembly GCF_029281585.2. NCBI lineage: Eukaryota > Metazoa > Chordata > Mammalia > Primates > Hominidae > Gorilla > Gorilla gorilla. Next base: position 132,070,050 of record NC_073235.2, read on the forward strand.
GCTCCCTCCTGGTAAAAAAGCCCCTCCAGGAATGACGAGGAGAGAAAAGGTTCTTGGGCACCAAAGAAACTTGTCAATTCTGTGCTTTTTTTTTTTTTTTTTTTGAGACAGAGTCTCCCTCTGTCGCCCAGGCTGGGGTGATGGAGTTTCACCTTGTTAGCCAGATTGATCTCTCTCTCTTGACCTCATGATCCGCCCTCCTCAGCCTCCCAAAGTGCTGGGATTACAGGTGTGAGCCACGTGCCTGGCCTCCTCTGCTCCTTTTTAAGTTCTTCATCTCCAATCCAGTAATTTCAGGATACTGCAAATGTTCCTCTAGGCTGGGGCCACTTACTGAGTTGGTGCCCTGGGATGAGTCTACCTCTCAAGCTGGTCAAGGCACCCTATTCCAACTCCTAACTGAGATCATCCATTCATTTCAAACCTCAAATGTTAGTGAGGTCTACTACTTGCCAGGACCCACTGGAGACATAGAAATAAAAGCTACTACCCTTTATTTACAGGGTAGTGGCATAAAGAGTCAAATAAACAATTAAGGTGGTTCTTGCAAGGGTTGGTATCAGGGCTTCCTGGATGTTGTATTGCCTCAGTTGGCTCTGAAAGGAAGGCGCTAAGATGAGCAGCCATGCAGGGCCCAAGCTGGAGGAGGGTTGAGTTCTCTGTCCTCCCTCGCAGTTACATAAGCAAGACTGGGTGCAGCTCCCACCTCAGCACTGGTGCAGATGCTCAGGGTCTCCCAAGTTCTCCCTCCCACTGGCTCCTCCCCATGGAAGCTGAGTTCTGGCTTTTGCTTCTATTAGAATGACAAGATCACTGTAAGATCTGAGAAGTGGGTTTGGGGAATTTCTTTTGGAGAAAGCAAACTCTTCGAACCTCTTAGCTTCTATGCCATTCAGATAGAATAATTTGGGTTTTCTCATGTCTCTCTCTCTCTTTTTTTTTTTTTTTTTTTTTTTTGAGGTAGAGTCTTGCTCTGTCACCCAGGCTGGAGTGCAGTGGTGTCATCTCAGCTCACTGCAACCTCCACCTCCCGGGTTCAAGTGATTCTCCTGCCTCAGCCTCCAGAGTAGCTGGGATTACAGTGCTTATCTTTGTCGTTGCTGTTATGATTCAGTTAGGTAGATATAAGAAAACATTCATGATGTTTCACTTTTACTTCTTATCATTCCCACTGTAACCAGAATCTGAAGCTACACTTTCCCAATATGTACCTAGTAAAAGCTAAGTAGAAATTCAAAAGAAACACAGAACCCATTGATGAAGGATAAAAATCTCAGTGCAGAAGGGCAGACATGTCCCAAAGGAGCGCAGCTGTGAAGGTGACTGCAGCTGACTCTTAGGCTGCCTGATTTGGAACTTTGGAAATGAGGAGGAGTCACGGAGACAGTACCCAGGAAGGATGCTCAAACTCTACGGGCCTGCCCAGGTCAGATAATAAAAAGTCCTTGATGGAAACAAGACGGAGATGAAAAGGACGGAAAAGAGAAAGGATGTGGATATGTGCTGTTGAGATAGAAAACCCAGGGATTTTTGTTTTTGTTTTGAGACAGAGTCTCTATCTGTCGACCAGTTTGGAGTGCAGTGGTGCCATCTCAGCTCACTGCAACCTCCGATTCCCAGGTTCAAGCAATTCTCCTTCCTCACCCTCCAGAGTAGCTAGGATCACAGGCACCCGCCACCATGCCCGGCTAATTTTTGTATTTTAGTAGAGACGGGGTTTCACCAAGTTGGCCAGGCTGGTGTAGAACTCCTGACCTCAAGTGATCCACCTGCCTTGGCCTCCCAACGTGCTGGGATTGCAGGCGTGAGGCAGCACACCCGGCCAGGTCTTCTCATGTCTTGACCGATACCAACATAGGACATCCCAAGATAGATCATACAGCTCCCATTTCCCTCGAGCCCCAATCTTAAGGCACCAAGCTCAGCCCACTTTTCACTACAGCACACTTACTTTCTGAATTGTGTGCTTGAGATTATTCAATTAACAAAAGAAGAGATGGCTTACTTCAACAAACAATATTGCTATTTTTGGAACACATACTCTGCAAAAGTCAGTAAAATGTTATCTTAGTTGATTGTTTAATGTTATATAATAGATTTGGAGAAGTAAATATGGGGTTTTCTGTTCATACCATCTTTAATATTTGTAATGGATGCTGGGCTTAATACCTAGGTGATGGGTTGATCTGTGCAGCAAGTCACCATGGCACAAGTTTACTTATGTAACCAACCTGCTCATCCCGCACATGTATCCCGGAACTTAAAACAAAAGTTGAAGGAAAAAGTATATATATTTGTAATTTAATATGACTGTCATAACTCTCCAAGGAGGGAGAGTTATCCCTTTATACAGTTGAGGGAGCTATATTTGTGGAAAGTTAAAAGATCTGTCTAAACTACCGAGTCAGGTAACGGAGTCATTAAGACTCAAAGCTATACTTCACCAGAACTTCCACTCTTTCTATGACACCACACTAACTCCTTGTCCCTCTGGAGTCTTTCTTCCAGAAAAGGATACTGATTTATAAATATTCACTCTAAAAGTAGAAAGATAGCTCTTTATCCTTCTTTTACTAGGCCCTTAAGTCAAATGAAATCATTTATATGTTGACTGTTTGAAGAGCAACAGGGCAAAAGACATTCCCCAAAAAAATTCAACAAAAAAGTTTTCAATATACAGTGATTACGAATCAGATATTTATAGTCACAGAGCAACCCAAATTAGAGGAACAAATATATTCAATGTAAACAAAACAAAACAAAACAAAAGGAAAAGCTAGCAGCAAATTAAAAGGAGTTTGCTTAGCAAGTGGCCTAATGATCTATCCCCAAATACAATGTGGAACCTATTTTTCATTCTTTAAAATCTCCTCTTTGCAAATGGAAAGTTCTGTGTATAATATGACCCTGTTCCCAAGAATGCACATGTGAAGGCAGCATTCTCCACGCCGCCCCCACAGCCAACCTGGCATGCCGGATGGATGCAATGGCATTGCTGAACTCGCTGTCGATGCTGCGGCAGTTGTAGAACTCCTCATAGGCTGGCCTGGAAGAACCCTGGTATTCAATGCGGCTGATGCGGCAAATCCCCACAATCAGGATGATCAGCATAAGGATGAAGGCCACGCAGAGGGCTCCGATGATGATGTAGAGGGAGTGCCGTGGCATGTTGGTGAGGCTCTCTGCCATGTGCCCGGACTTCCATTGGAGGTCTGCAGGCAAAAATAAGCAAATGGCTGGGTATGAGTTGTGACCTTTGAGAATGTGAAGGCCTTTTTCATCTTTGCATAGATAACTTAAAACCTAAGGGCCATTCAAACTTGGAAGGCTTATTTTCTACGGATTATCCAGACCCAGGGTTAATATCCTTACTACATAAGGACTTCTTAAGAACAACTAAGAAAAACTACAGGCCGGGCTGACGGCTGTAATCCCAGCACTTTGGGAGGCTGAGGCAGGTGGATCACTTGAGGTCAGGAGTTCGAGACCAGCCTGGCCAACATGGTAAAACCCCATCTCTACTAAAAATACAAACATTAGCTGGGCATGGTGGTGGATGTCTGTAATCCCAGCTACTCGGGAGGCTGAGGCAGTAGAATCACTTGAACTCGGGAGGCGGAGGTTGCAGTGAGCCAAGATCGCACCACTGCACTCCAGCCTGGGCAACAGAGTGAGACTCCATCAAACAAAAAAAGAAAAACCAGAAATATGCCACAGAAAAACAAAGGATATAAGGAGGAATTCATCAAAAAAATACAAATAGAAAATTACTTGGCTTCAGAATTACAAAAAAGTGCAATTCCTCTATCAGCTCCCAAATATTACTTTAAAATTATAACCACAGTTGGCAAGGGTACCCAGAAATAAGGACTACAAGTTGATACATAACCCTTTCATTTACTAATTAGCATATGCTCTGACCCAGATATTCCCATTTTAGGATTTATGCTGGGGAAGTAGCTCAGGAAATGCATAAAGCCTTATGTGTGAAGATGCTTATCTTAGTATCACAATTTTTCAATGTTATCACCTATTCCATATTTAGAAAAAGGCTCAGAAAATCACACAGACAACCATGTACTCGCTGCTCAGTTAATAATGTTAATATTTTACCATTTTTCTTTAGATTTTTTTTCAGATAGTTTTTTAAAAAGAAATAAAATATGGCTGGGCATGGTGGCTCATGCTTGTAATCCCAGCACTTTGGGAGGCCAAGGCAGGCAGATTGTTTTGAGCTTAGGAGTTTGAGACCAGCCTGAGCAGTATGGCAAAACCGTTTCTCTACAAAAAATACAAAAATTAGCCAGGCATAGTGGCACATGCCTGTGGTCCTGGCTACTCAGGAAGCTGAGGCTAGAGAATCACTTGAACCTGGGAGATGGAGGTTGCAGTGAGCCAAGATCACACTAACACACTCCAGTCTGGGCAACAGAGTGAGACCCTGTCTCAAAAGAAGAAAAAAAACACACACACAAATATAGCTAGACTTCCCTCACCCCATACTCTCTCCCCATTCCACCAGCAACAACATAATTTATAAAAGTCAAAAAATAAAAACCTAAATATTTAACACTCAGTGAGATGAAAAGATATCCACTAAACAACAAAAGAATAAAAGCATGTTACCAAACAGAATCTACCTGGACAGTACAATAATTTGACAATATCTTATGAGTTTAAAATGTCTATATACACATTGAAAAGGTCAAAAGGATAGTATGATAATGATGGCAAACATATATTGATTTCTTATTATAAACTAAGCTCTTTAAAAACAGCTCATTTAATCATTATAACCACCAGAAGATACATTATTCTCTCTCCCCACTTTACAAAGGAGGCCTAGAGAACTGACATCATTTGGAGTGAATGCCTCTGATACAAGTCAGAATCTGAGGTCTTGGCCTTTGCACAGCAACATACTAACAACAGTGATCTCTAAAAGACAGGATTAAAAATGATTATTTTCCTCTGTATATGTCTGAGTCTTTTCCAGATTTTTAAAAATAAGAATGTATTCCTTTTCCAATAAAGAAATATGCAATACATTATTTAAAGAAGACATTTGCAGGATCATCTTCCAGCATAAGAGTGGAAATAGTATCAGCCTTGGGATCACACCAACCTTGCTTTCAGTCCAGCTCCTACATTTACTTGATCTCCTTGAGCTTCGGTTTCTTTGTTTGTAAAATGGAAATAACAACATATACCCCATTGGCTTGCTGCAGCATGAGTTAGGAAACATGTTTTTAAAACATTTAAAACTTTTTAACTTTCTAAAAAGTTAAACTTTCTAAAAAGTTAAAAAAAGGTTTTAACTTCCTAAAAAGTTTAAAAAAAAAAGTTTTAACTTGCTAAAAAGTTAAAAAAAAAAGTTTTAACTTTCTAAAAAGTTAAAAAAATAGTTTTAATGTTCTAAAAAGTTAAAAAAAGTTTTAACTTTCTAAAAAGTTAGACAAAAAGTTTCAACTTTCTAAAAAGTTAAAAAAAAGTTTCAACTTTCTAAAAAGTTAAAAAAAAAGTTTCTAAAAAAGTTTCTAAAAAAGTTTCTAAAAAAGTTAAAGAGTCCACTCCTGGACATGTGGTGGTGGTCCCTAAAGAGGACCAGCTGTGGTGGTGGAGGAGGGAAGGATAAAGGGTCACATGCTGTTCCCTAAGGCACATGCTCTGAGCTGAGGATTACTGAGCATGGCCCTCTGTCCTTCCTAAAAGCACCAACCTGTATTAGCAGGAAAAACTGGAAGGACACAATGTAATCTCTGTGATTGGCATAGGTCAAGAACATCAAGTTACTTCCTGTTTATAGATCTGCACCCAAATGAAACTATCTAGATAGTGTATACAAGATTTGAAAGGAAATTGTGGAAATTTTAAAGAGCTAGGTAAGACCAAACAGAAGCTGAACTCATATGGAAAAAAGGATGCTTTCTCTACTTTACTCACACCACCACCACCACCATTCCACACTTCCCCACCCACACCAGGACATCATTTTCATGGTAGAATTCCAAGTGCCTGCAAATGAGATTCAGAGGTTAGTGGAAATGGAAATGAGCCTGTCTTTCCATGAAATCCACAGGACTCTTCTCACTGTTCCATTATCGTTGAGAGTATTTGTGGCCTCTGGATACTCACACCTTCATCTTAGCTGTATCTTCAGTCATCATAGATCTAAGAATCACAATTAGCTATTCCTTACCTTGAAAAGCTGCAGTCAGTCTGAAGAAGAGCACAGATAGACACCCAAACAGGGGGCCAGGCCTGCAGACCCACTTTCTAGAAGCTAACAGAAAAATGACCCACGTGCCCATCCTGGATGCTTCCTGAGAATTTGAGAACAGATGAATAATGTGATTTCTGAGTTTGCATCCAGACCCTCCTGATCCTGAATATTTCACCAAAACCTTTGAAGCCTGGTTTGTCATTTGAGTCTGCCTGCCTGAGCTCATAAGGCCCACGGAGCTTAGTAAAACTAAATGACCATTACTGCATTGACTGCTTCATTTAAGCCAACTCACATATGGCAGACAGAGTAACATAAATACCAGAAACAGTCACGATGGAAGGGAGAAGGTGTTTGGGGAAAGCAGAACCAAGGCTCAATCCCCAAATCTGCAGCCATCTCATTTGGCAATACCTGGTGTGCATTGAGAGAGACAACTCATTTTTCTGGCTGAAAAAGCAAGCGTGATTCGCTTCATTTCCAAGTATTATAACATTCTCTAAAAAATTCAGTTGCAGGCAGGAGGCCAACACTCAGCAGAGTATGTTATAACATCCATTTAGCATCAACACAAGGGCAGCCAGTACTATGTTTCTCCTCCAACTCGGTAGAGTGCTCAGATCTGATCACTATGGAAGATCACATGAGTTCTTGATGAGTTCTTGCAGTCTATGCATAAGCTTCACAGAATTAACCTACACATCACATCAATTGTGTATACACAGTGAGTGCACAACCACATGGCCACTAAAGTGAAAAAAAACAACCATACTGGGCTATGTGCTCAGTGCAGTGTCCCAGGTCTGACTGCTTGCATTTATGACCATCTGCTCCATTTCCCAAAACTCTGTATTCCAAGCTGTTTGGACTTTTGGAAAAACTTTCTCAAGATTTCTCCTAAAAGCTCTGCTTTCCTCTCTCCCCCTGCCCTTTTCTTTAAAGCTAGATTCCACCTCACTGTCATCTAAAACTTTTTTGATACAAATGACTGTGGCTGCTTTACAGGCTAATTGGTTTAGTAGCTGGGATGGATCTGGCTAAGTCCAACGCTAGGTCTGAGAGACAGCAAATTTATCTATGCCAGGTGCCTGCAACCACCATCTCTCAGTCCAGATGCTATCCTCATAAGTCATTGCTTTGCTGCATCCCAGGAGTCTCATCACATGAATCGTTGACTACGTTTGCTACAGCATGGCACTGGGAAGAATTGTGAACCAGAATATGCCAGATGGGTTCATCTCATCAGCCCCAGCAGGTGCATGACCAGGAATGCATGTGCACGAGCTGCTCAAGAAAAATGTCACACTTGTGAGTCTGACAGATCATTTTCATTTTTTTAAACTAAATTTGTTTGAGGTGTTGTATTTTCCAAAGTGCTTTTGCATTAAACATTTCAGTTGGCCCTAAACAAACACCTTGAGCTAGGCAGAGGTGCTAAACTTGGAGCAGTTGCTCAAGGTGAGGCAGACAGTCAGTGGCCAAGCTGAGAATAAAATCAGACCCGCCTCCACTCTGCCAAAAAGAGACTCTAGTCAATTTACATATTGCGTCTAAAATACATAGCCCATATCTATTTTTTAATTTACCTAGATGAATGTAGCTACACTAGTTAATTTGCTTACCTATGTGATTTTTAAAAAGAGCAAAAGTGAGACTGTTTCTTAAGAAGATGTTACTTAGCTTAATAATTTTTAAGACTACTTGTTGCCTAGAACAATTGTGAGGAGGGATGTCAAATTACTTTGTTTTCTATAGTTAAAGGTTAGCAGGACAATCAAAGCAGTCGGTGAGATTGAAAAAGATTAACAACTCTTGTTAATGTCCGGAAGAGGAATGAATGTGAAAAGGGAATGAAAGAGATCGTCTCCTTTATGGGGATCCATTCACTGAGCACATTAATTAAGGACCTACTATGTGCCAGGCACAGTGCTGAGTGACAGGGATGGAAAGCAAGGGAAAATAGAGAGAAAAGTAGGCTCATGTAGTCCCCAGTTTTCTGAGGGATGCAGGCATCAGGCAAATGATCCCCAAAACAAAGTAAAAGTACAACTGTGCTATGTCTACAAGGGACAAGCTCTTCAGTGCAGCAGGAAGACAGGAGATATTTTACCTCACTGACTGCCAAGAGAGCTTGCACAACAGGAGCCCTTACGGAGTTAGGTTATGAGTGGGCACTAACCAGGGATGGGCAAGAGCAGAGGGGAGACTGCACAGGCAAAGAACCAGAGTGAGCACAGGCCTGTGGGAGGGGGGTGAGGGAGAAGAACAAGGGCTGGAAGAACAGCATGACTGCTTGAGAGAGAGGCAGAGAGTGGCTGCAGCAAGGAGAAGGGATCTCCTTGCAGGATAGGGCAGTGCGGCCTTGGGTCTTTAGTAACTTATTTATTTTAATAGGAGCTTGGCACAGTCAGGGTTGGAAACAGTGGGAGGGAGAGTCTGAGTGTTCCAATTTGCACTTTGAAAAGATCCTTCTGGCTGTGCATGAAGAAAGGGTTTGAGGAGCAAGGACAGAGGCTGGTTCAGAGGCTCCTGTAGGACGGGGCAGAGTTAGTGGTAACTTGACCTATGGTGATGGGCATGGAGACAGAGACAGGGGAATGGATGTGAGTGCTGTGTTAGGGGGGAATCAACTAGACTAAATGCAGCTTGTACAGATAGGCCAATGAGGGGAGAGAAACCAGGAGGCCAATTCCTGGTTTCCTGGCTTTCATCGCTGGATGGATGAGGTGCTATAGCCGAGTGAGATGACCAGATTTGAGAGGAAGATTCTGAGTTTGGTTTTATACATGTTAAATTGGAGGTACCAATTCTGGACATGGGCTTTGGGAAAGAACATATAACTAAATCCTCAAAAGCAATCGCAACAAATGCAAAAATTGACAAGTGAGACCTAATTAAACTAAAGAGCACAGCAAAAGAAACTATTGACAGAGTAAACAGACAACCGACAGAAGAGGAGAAAATATTCACAAATGATGGATCCAAGAAAGGTCTAATATCCAGAATCTGTAAGAAACTTAAACAATTGAACAAACAAAAACCAAATAACCTCATTCAAAAGTGGGCAGGAGATATGCACAGACACTTCTTAAAAGAAAGCATATAAGTGGCCAACAAACATGAAAAAATGCTCAACATCACTAATTATCAGAGAAATGCAAATCAAAACCACAATAAGATAACCACGTCCCACCAGTCAGAATGGCGATGATTAAAAAGTCAAGAAACGACAGATATTGGCAAGGCTGAGAGAAAAAGGGAACACGGTGTTGGTGGAAATGTAAATTAGTTCAGCCACTGTGGAAAGCAGTTTGGAGATTTCTCAAAGAATTTAGAACCACTACTCAACTCAGCAATCTCATTACTGGGTATGTATCCAAAAGAAAACAAATTGTTCTACCAAAAAAGCACAGGCACTTGCACGTTCACTACAGCACTATTCACAATAGCAAAGATACAGAATCAACCAAGGTGCCCATCAAAGATGGATTGAATAAAGAAAATGTGGTACATATACAGCATGGAATACCATGCAGCCATAAAAAAAGAGTGAAATCATGTCATTTGCAGCAATATGGTTGCAGCTGAAGGCCATTATCCTAAGTGAATTAACATAGGAGCAGAAAAACAAACACCACATGTTATCACTTATAAGTGGGCGCTGGCCAGGCACGGTGGCTCACACCTGTAATCCCAGCAGTTTGGGAGACCAAAGTGGGTGGATAGCTTTGATCTTAGGAGTTCCAGACCAGCCTGGCCAACATGGCAAAACCCCATCTCTACTAAAAATACAAAAAAAGTAGCCGGGTGCCATGGTACATTCCTGTAATCCCAGCTACTTGGAAGGCTGAGGCACAAGAATGGCTTGAGCCTGGGAAGCGAAGGGTGCAGTAAGCTGAGATCGCACCAGTGAACTCCAGCCTGGGTGAGACCCTGTCTTAAAAAAGATTAAAAAATAGGAGCTAAACATCGGGTACTTGTGGATATAGAGGCCACAATAGACATTAGGGACTACTAGGGAGTAAGGAAAGGAAGGGGGGAAATGGTTAAAAAACTAGTGGGGACTATAGTCAGTACCTGGGCGACAGGATCATTCATATCCCAAACCTCAGCATCACACAATGTACCCGGGTAAAAACCTGCACATGTGCTCCTTGAATCTAAAATAAAACTTGAATAAACAAATAAATAAATTGGAAGTACCTTTAAGACACCCAAGTAGTTATGTCTAATAGTTAAATTTTGATGTTTAGCTCATCATTTTGGTTAGTAAGAGCTGATATTTATTGAGGGTTCAATTTGTGCTGGACACTAAGTGTTAAGGTGTTAACTCACCTATTCCTCCTACAATGTTTTGAGGTAGACACTATTATTGCCTTCATTTTATATAGGAAGCAACTGAGACTCTAAGAGGAAAGCTATGTGCCCAGGGCTACACACAGTAAGTGGCAGCCCCTGAGTTTAAGCCCAGGTGCCCTGGTTCTAAAGCCACACACTTCAATCAATAAGGAATGTTTTGCAAACTGTAGATTGTAGAAATCAATGTAATGGGGCCAGACTCACATTTAAAAAAAAAAAATTTAGAGAACTATTTCAGAGTTTGTACACTTATAAAAAGTTAAGTATTATTTTATGTTGTGTGTGTTTGTGTGTATATTAGGCTGTGTTACATGCAGCGTCAAGATGTAAAACATAGTACTTACTGTGGGTTGCACTCAAAAGGCATGAAAAGCATTTCCCTATGCTGTACACATCCATCAGTGCTCTTCAAAGAGGCAATGGAATGTTCTTCCTCATGAGATTTTTTGGAATAAAAAAGTCAAGATCGAATTACATCAATAACAACTACCTATCTGTATAATGCCTGTGGTCCTATAATATTCTGTACTTGCAGCAAATTGGTTATTAACCCAAAAGTATCTAGTTTACCAAGATTCCATCAGAGATGGGAAATTTCATTTTCAGCAGATGCCCAGAGACTTCTAGTTGTTCAAAGAGAAAGACAGCTGATGATAATAATTAAGGTAATCATTTATTAAGTATCTACTATGTACCAGTCACTGAACAATATTGGTTACATTTACTATCCCATTTATCAAGGCCTAAGGCTCAGAGACCTTGTTTTCTGGCCCAGGGATAAATACCTGAGCTAGAATTCAAAACAGCTCAACTCACAGAATTGAGTTATCAACCACAAAACTCCACAACAGCATTCTTTCCACTCAATCAGTATGCTTTCCCCACATCTAGCCACAATCCCTCCCTGAGAAGGAGAGGATGCATTCCTGGTGTTCCAAGTATGTACTAAAGGTAATTATGGATTCAGTGGGATTTGCAAGTTACCCTTGGACCCCACCACCATTGCTTCCAAGGGGAAAAGTTCTAAAAGGCAAAAAGCCAACTTATAATGAAATGCTCATGAAAAGTTAAAAGATAATCACCAACCAAAATCAAAATATTAAATGCAAAAACCCTTTGACAATTTTATCTTTGAGAATTTCTACTATTGACATTCTTACATAAGCACAAAGATGCTGCTATGATCTGAATGTATGTGACTCCCAAGCTTAAATGTTGCAGCCTAATCGATACAGTTAGGCTTTGTGTCCCCACCCAAATCTCATCTTGAATTGTAATCCCCATAATCCTCATAATCCCCACATGTCAAGGGAGAGACAGGTGGAAGTAACTGAATCATGGGGGTGGTTCCCCCATGCTGTTCTCATGAAAGTGAGTTCTCACAAGATCTGATGGTTTTATAAGGGGTTCTTCCCTATTCACTCAACATTTCTCCTCTCTGCCACCTTGTGAAGAAGGTGCCTTGCTTCCCCTTCGCCTTTTGCCGTGCTTGTAAGTTTCCTGAGACCTTCCCAGCCATGCTGAAATGTGAGTCAATTAAACCTCTTTCCTTTATAAATTACCCTGTATCAGACAGTTCTTTATAACAGTATGAAAACAAACTAATAAACTAATCAACGAAGTGATGGTATTAAGAGAGGTAGTCTTTGGGAAGTGATTAAGTCATGAGGGCTCTGCCTTCATGAACTAGGTTAATGTCCTTATAAAGGAGGCCCAAGAGAGCCACCTTGCCCTTCCACCATGTGAAGACACTGCCAGAAGGCCCTATCTATGAGGAATGGGCCCTTGTCAGAAACTGGATCTGCCAGTGCCTTGCTCTCAGACTTCTCAGCCTCCAGAACTGTGAGCAATTACTTACTGTAAGGTATTTTGTTATAGTATCCCAAGCAAACTAAGACAGGTGCATATATAGAATATTCATTCTAGTATTGCTTTAAATAGAAAAACCCCTCAAATGTATTATCTATCAATGGGCGTCTGATTAAATAAATTTTGGAGATGCTAAAGAATGGAAATACCATGTGACATTTTAAAAAGTGTCCTAGATCTGCATAAGGTAGTGTGGGTGCACCTTCAGGATATACTGTTACAATAAAAGCAATATGTTGAAGAGTGTGCATAAAACTCTCATTTGTACAGGAGAAAATAGGAACTTATCTATTGACTGATGCATCTAGAAGAATATGCAATAAATGTCTAACAGTAGTTACCTTTAAGGAGTGAGGTGGGGATCTGGATAAGGAGAGATATTAATTAATTTTATTTTTTAAACATCTTGGTTTATATAAAAATGAGAACCAAAGAAGCCAACCTATTTGTATAATAAGAACTGCCCATATAATATAATCATTTGATACATTTCTTTAACCATTATTAAATTCCATCTATTGTTAAAGGAAGAGGCCCAAGACATCCATCTATACTTTACCTCTGGCCCCAGGATGAGTTACTTTCCCTTTCCCTGGTTGTCTAGAGGTAGCTGTGCAAAGCCTTACAGTGACTCATCATATATTCAGACCTGCCCTCAGATTACAAGCTCCCAAAGGCGGGGTATGTTTCATTAACCTTTATATTCCAGAACTACACTCAATGCCTGACAATAAAGAGCCACTGATTCCTGATTGAATGCATAAATCTAAGACAGCCTATTTGCCTATTTCTCAACTGCAAAATATCATTAATTCAATAGTTTAACTGTATTTAACCATAGATTCAACTGTTTAATATATAAAACTGGCCAACTGTCAGTCAGTGAGGTTAACTATAACTCTAACTTTATAAAGCTTACACAAACAAAGCAAAACACACCAACCCTGCTATGTCAAGATTCATAGAAATTTTGATTTTTAGACCTTGATTCTAGGAAGGCATATTTTCCCTTTATTATAATTCAGAAAAAAATTATAATCAGTCCCAAGGTAGTAAAAATGAATGGCAGAAAATTAAAACTTCACTGATGTTGTTCTGTTAATTCCCAGAACTGTGGGTTTTCATTTGCCTTAAAACATGTGTAAATCACTACAGCTATTTGAACGATTCTATTAGGATGGTCCTGGATCAATCTTCTTGATAGTTTTGATAAATCTGTGTGGTCTGTTAGATTTCTGCTTCTTATTACTGACTGGTGGCCAGATAATTACCCTAAAGGGGCAAATGACTAGGGTGATGCGTTAACAGATAAAATTAATTCTACCTCATCCCCAAATATTGTAATATTTAAGAACAAATAGAGAGAGGAATGAGATACCATTGGTGGGTGGTATGAAAGGCAGAATAAGGGTCTCCTGAAGATGTCCTAATGCCCAGAACCTATCAATACATTATATGGCAAAAATGACTTTGCAAATGTGATTAAATTGAGATCTTGAGATGGAGAGATTATTCTGGATTATCTGGACAAGCTCAATGCAACCATAAGAGTCCTAATAAGTGAAAGAAGGAGGTAGGAGAGTTGACAATTGAGTGATGAGAATGAAAGCAGAGGTCAAAATGACATTTCTGACTTTGAAGAAGGCAGAAGGGACCATGAGCCAAGAAATGTGAGCAGCCTTAAGGTTAGAAAAGGCAAGGGGAGACAAGTTCTCCCCTAGAGCCTCCAGAAAGAAGACAGCCCTGCTGGTCTCTTGATTTTAGCCCAGTGAGGCCCATTTTGCACTTTTGCCTTCCAGAACTGTAACGTGATAGATCTGTGTTGTTTTAAGCCACTCAATTTGTGGTAATTTGTTACAGTGACAAGAGGAAACTAATACAGATGGTCAGGGAAGTCACCTTTGAACTGAGACCTGAATGAGAAGAAGGCAGCTGTGCTAAAATGTGAAGGAAGAGAGCTCCAGGCATAGGGAACAGCATGGGTGAAGGTCCTGAAGGCAGGGATGACCTTGACCTGCTCAAGGAAGGGAAAGCAGGACACTGTGGCTACTGCAGAGGGAGCAAGGAAGAGAGGCAAGCAATGTGGCCTCCGAAGGCAGTGATCGAGTTAACAGAAGCCTCCTTTACTTCCTCAGGTGACTCAGCAGCCCTCCAGCACCATGTAGCTATGTGGGCCATGGTTCTCTGTGTACATCTGAGCTTTTCTGTTTAGATCTACTGACTAGACTTTGAGATATCCAGGCATCCTCCTCTTGGTTTCTGGATACTTCAGAGGATCACAGATGCTCAGAGTTAGAAAGAGACCTCAGAGGCCGTGGTTCCCATGGCTCACGCAGGACTAGAGGCCTCTTACAGCTTCCCTGCCCACCAAATGTACGAATTCTGTGTCCACTCCGGATCCTTGGATCCATTCCATTGATTCAGACCCAATTATCTAGACACGAGCCACTGGCTTCAGCTATGTGTCATCCGCAAACCTCATACACATGGTCTCCTTTCCATATACTCAGGTCATGGTTAGAAATATCCAGTGCTGGGACCTGGCAGAGCCTAATCTGTAATTAAATTTAGTTTTGATACCTTTGGCCCTATAGAGAAATATAAATGAGATCATCAAATGGAAGATGATAGAGTTGAGTGAACACAGCGTCCAGGTATGCACTGAGATGTGTAATGTACCCTATCACACCCAGCCACTCAGAATAGCCACTGTCCTGGGCTGTAGGCAGCATCTAAAAAGACAATTGCTGAAGGTTAATCCTTCCTGGGAGTAGCTTATAGCATAAGAGGTATAGTAGTACAGAAAAAATAAAAGAAAGATCAACCAGTATTTATTTAGTGTCTACTGAACAGCAGAAATCTGGACATTTGCCTCATGTAATCCTCACAGCAACCAGCATGGGAAGCCTTCCTATAATCAAGTGAGAAAGACAAGGCTCCCAGAGGTAAATTTGTTTTTCCAGGTTACATAGTTAGAATATGATGGAGCTTGAATTTGAAGTCGACTTTGATCCTTTTGTTATTCCATATTTTGCCTACATTATCATCACCAGAAGAAGTAAACTTTAGATTTTTTACAATGATAGGATTTCACTTCAAAATTTCTTGATGATATCCTGTGTGTTCCTGACTTTTTATCTACACTCTCCTATATATTTGTCTTCATGAATCCCATTTTAAAGTTTTAAGTAGATATTACTCTGCCCTAAAGGCACAAAGTGTGTCAATTTGTCATACTAAACTTTAGAATGAAAACTGATCCCATTTTCTGGAAAAGTAAACTGAGGCTCAGCACAAGCAAATGCAGTCATAACGAGTGCCTTGGCCAGGATAAGAACCAAGGTCCTGCTGACCCAAGTCTGGAATCCTTTCCACCAGCAGATTCCACCAGACTGGACTTAACATCCTATAACTACAGTCCCTTAGAATTTTACCATTGAAATCCTTTGCAGTCCCTTGTCTCTCTCTTCAACAAGAAAGTAATTCTCACCCATCTTTAGCAAGGAAAGTTAATTCTAAGCCCATTCTGTATGAGAGCAATTGAGAATGCTAAGGGGGAGGCCTATAATAATTTCACACTTCACACTTTGGCTGCATGAACCAAGAAGAAAGACAGTGAGTGAGCAGTAAGAGGCTAAATCATATCCTCAGCCTCTTATCAAGTTGATCAAATTGACGTTGGAGAATGTGGTCAAGTTGGTCAAGTTGATGTCAGAGAATGTGGACCACATTTGGACAAGAGAGTTTCCTAATACTGGCCACCCTCTACATTAGACAAACACTGAGAATGAGATGACCCTATCCAGCCATAGGCAGCCAGAACCACCAGTGAGGGCCTGGTCTTGTGACATAGAGAAGGAGTAGAGACAGCAGACAGATCAGGCCGAGTGACACAGACAGACAGGCAGGGCTGTGGGTACTGATTTGCATCCTTCCAAATTCACACAGAAGACAAGTTTTCCTTATCTGTCAAAAGGTGAGTGAGCAGGTGACAGAGCACGGAAGGGAGTTCTTATGCAACTTTCCCAGGAAAAGAAGCAATCTGGAATAGGGAGGAAACTTTCACCCAACCAGCATGGTTAGCTTTCTTCTGCTATGAAAGATCAAATTGCCCCAGCTAATTTAAATAAGAAGACAATACCTTTCAAAGTTGAATCTTTAATAGTTCCAAAACAATTGAAAACTCGATTGCAGTCAGGCACGGTGACTCACACCTGTAATCCCAGCACTTTGGGAGGCCAAGGCAGGTGGATCATGAGGTCAAGAGATCGAGACCATCCTGGCCAACATAGTGAAACCCCTTCTCTACTAAAAATACAAAAATTAGCCAGGAGTGGTGCCACACACCTGTAATCCCAGCTACTCGGGAAGCTGAGGTAGGAGAATCACTTGAACCGAGGAGGCAGAGGTTGCAGTGAGCTGAGATCATACCACTGCACTCCAGCCTGGACACAGCAAGACTCCATCTCAAAAAATAAAAATAAAAAAATAAAATAAAATAAAAAAAGAAAACTGGAGGGGCGGCTGGCAAAATGGCCGAATAGGAACAGCTCTGGTGTGCAGCTCCCAGCAAGATCAATGCAGAAGGCAGCTGATTTCTGCATTTCCAACTGAGGTACCTGGCTCATCTCATTGAGACTGGTTAGACAGTGGGTACAGCCCATGGAGGGCGAGCAGAAGCAGGATGGGGTGTCGCCTCACCCAGGAAGCACAAGGGGTCAAGAAACTCCCTCCCCTAGCCAAGGGAAGCCATGAGGGACTGTGCCATGAGGAACGGTGCACTCCAGCCTAGATACTATACTTTTCCCATGGTCTTCACAACCCACAGACCAGGAGATTCCCTCAGGTACCTATGCCACCAGGGCCCTGGGTTTCAAGCACAAAACTGGGCAGCCATCTGGGCAGACACCGAGCTAGCTGCAGGAGTACTTTTTTTTTCATACCCCAGTGGCTCCTGGAACACCAGTGAGACAAAACCGTTCACTCCCCTGGAAAGGGGGCTGAAACCAGGGAGCCAAGTGGTCTAGCTCAGCAGATCCCACCCCCATGGAGCCCAGGAAACTAAGATCCACTGGCTTGAAATTCTCACTACCAGCACAGCAGTCTGAAGTCGACCTGGGACACTGAAGCTTGGTGGGGGGAGGGGCGTCCACCATTACTGAGGCTTGAGTAGGCGGTTTTCCCCTCACAGTGTAAACAAAGCCGCCAGGAAGTTTGGATTGGACGGAGCCCACCGCAGCACTGCAAAGCCACTATAACCAGACTGCCTCTCTAGACTCCTCCTCTCTGTGCAGGGCATCTCTGAAAGAAAAGCAGCAGCCTCAGTAAGGAGCTTATAGATAAAACTCCCATCTCCCTGGGACAGAACACCTGGGGGAAGGGGCAGCTGTGGGTGCAGCTTCAGCAGACTTAAACGTTCCTGCCTGCCAGCTCTGAAGAGAGCAGTGGATCTCCCAGCACAGCACTTGAGCTCTGTTAAGGGACAGGCTGCCTCCTCAAGTGGGTGCCTCCTGACAGAGAGACACCTCCCAGCAGGGGTCAACAGACGCCTCATATAGGAGAACTCCGGCTGGCATCTGGCAGGTGACCCTCTGGGAAGAAGCTTCCAGAGGAAGGAACAGGCAGACATCTTTGCTGTTCCACAGCCTCCATTGGTGTTACCCAGGCAAATGGTCTGGAGTGGACCTCCAGCAAACTCCAGCAGACCCACAGCAGAGGGGTCTGACTGTTAGAAGGAAAACTAACAAACAGAAAGGAATAGCATCAACATCAACAAAAAGGATGTCCACACAGAAACCCCATCCAAAGGTCACCAACATCAAAGACCAAAGGTAGATAAATCCACGAAGATGAGGAAAAACCAGCACAAAAAGGCTAAAAATTCCAAAAACCAGAATGGCTCTTCTCCTCCAAAGGATCACAACTTCTCACTAGCAAGGGAACAAAACTGGACAGAGAATGAGTTTGACGAATTGACAGAAGTAGGTTTCAGAAGGTGGGTAATAGGGTAATAACAAACTCCTCTGAGCTAAAGGAGCATGTTCTAACTCAATGCAACGAAGCTAAGAAACTTGAAAAAAGGTTAGATGAATTGCTAACTAGAATAACCAGTTTAGAGAAGAACATAAATGACCTGATGGAGCTGAAAAATACAGCAAGAGAATTTTGTGAAGCATACACAAGTATCAATAGCCAAATAGATCAAGCAGAAGAAAGGATATAAGAGACTGAAGACCAACTTAATGAAATAAAGCAAGAAGACAAGATTAGAGAAAAAAGAATGAAAAGGAATGAACAATGCCTCCAAGAAATATGGGACTATGTGAAAAGACCAAACCTGTTTGATTGGTGTACCTGAAAGTGACGGGGAGAATGGAACCAAGTTGGAAAACACTTTTTAGGATATTATCCAGGAGAACTTCCCCAACCTAGCAAGACAGGCCAACATAATTCAGAAAATACAGAGAACACCACAAAGATACTCCTCGAGAAGAGCAACCCCAAGACACATAATCATCAGATTCACCACGGTTGAAATGAAGGAAAAATGTTAAGGGCAGCCAGAGAGAAAGGTCGGGTTACCCACAAAAGGAAGCCCATCAGACTAATGGCAGATCTCTCTGCAGAAACACTACAAGCCAGAAGAGAGTGGAGACCAATATTCAACATTCTGAAACAAAAGAATTTTCAACCCAGAATTTCATATCCAGCCAACCTAAGTTTCATAAGTGAAGGAGAAATAAAATCCTTTACAGACAAGCAAATGCTAAGAGATTTTGTTACCACCAGGCCTGCCTTACAACAGCTCCTGAAGGAAGCACTAAATATGGAAAGGAAAAACCAGTATCAGCCACTGCAAAAACATACCAAATTGTAAAGACAATTGACACTATGAAAAAACTGTATCGACTAACGGGCAAAATAACCAGCTAGCATCATAATGACAGGAGCAAATTCAAACATAACAATACTAACCTTAAATGTAAATGGGCTAAATGCCCCAATTAAAAGACACACACTGGCAAATTGGATAGAGTCAAGACCCATTGGTGTGCTGTATTCAGGAGACCCATCTCACATGCAAAGACACACATAGGCTCAAAATAAAGGGATGGAGGAATATTTACCAAGCAAATGGAAAGCAAAAAAAGGAGGGATTTCAATTCTAGTCTCTAATAAAACAGACTTTAAACCAACAAAGATCAAAAGAGACAAAAAAGGGCATTACATAATGGTAAAGGGATCAATGAAACAAGAAGAGCTAACTGTCTTAAATATATATGCACCCAATAAAGGAGCACCCAGATTCATAAAGCAAGTTCTTAGAGACCTAAAAAGAGAATTAGACTCCCACACAATAATAGTGGGAGACTTTAACACCCTATTGTCAATATTAGACAGATCCACGAGACAGAAGATTAACAAGAATATTCAGGACTTGAACTCAGCTCTGGACCAAGTGGACCTAACAGACATCTACAGAACTCTCCACTCCAAATCAGCAGAATACACATTCTTCTCAGCACCACTTCGCACTTATTCTAAAATTGACCACATAATTGGAAGTAAAACACTCCTCAGCACATACAAAAGAACGGAAATCATAAGAAACAGTCTCTCAGACCACAGTGCAATCAAATTAGAACTCAGGATTAAGAAACTCACTCAAAACTGCACAACTACATGGAAACTGAACAACCTGCTCCTGAATGACTACTGGGTAAATAATGAAATTAATGCAGAAATAAATAAGTTCTTTGAAATCAATGAGAACAAAGACACAATGTACCAGAATCTCTGGGACACAGCTAAAGCAGTGTTTAGAAGGAAATTTATAGCACTAAATCCCCACAGGAGAAAGTGGGAAAGATCTAAAATCGATACCCTAACATCACAATTAAAAGAACTAGAGAAGCAAGAGCAAACAAATTCAAAAGCTAGCAGAAGACAAGAAATAACTAAGATCAGAGCAGAACTGAAGGAGAGAGAGACAAGAAAAACCCTTCAAAAAATCAAGGAATCCAGGAGCTGGTTTTTTGAAAAGATTTACAAAATAGATAGACCACTAGCCAGACTAACAAAGAAGAAAAGAGAGAAGAATCAAATAGACACAATAAAAATTGATAAAGGGGATATCACCACTGATCCGATAGAAATACAAACTACTATCAGAGAATACTATAAACACCTCTATGCAAATAAACTAGAAAATCTAGAAGAAACACATAAATTCCTGGACACATACACCCTCCCAAGACTAAACCAGAAACAAGTTGAATCCCTGAATAGACCAATAAGAAGTTCTGACATTGAGGAAGTAATTAATAGCCTACCAACCAAAAAAAGCCCAGGACCAGATGGATTCACAGCCAAATTTTATCAGAGGTACAGAGGAGATGGTACCATTCCTTCTGAAACTATTCCAAACAATAGGAAAGAGGGACTCCTTCCTAACTCATTTCATGAGGCCAGCATCATCCTGATACCAAAACCTGGCAGAGACACAACAAAAAAAGAAAACTTCAGGCCAAGATCCCTGATAAACATTGATGCAAAAACCCTCAATAAAATACTGGCACACCGAATCCAGTAGCACATCAAAAAGCTTATCCACCACTGTACTCCAGTCTGGGCGACAGAGCGAGACTCCATCTAAAAAAAAAAAAACAAAAAAAAACAAAAAAAAACTTATCCACCACAATCAAGTTGGCTTCATCCCTAGGATGCAAGGTTTCAATATATATAAATCAATAAATGCAATCCATCACATAAACACAACCAATGATAAAAACCACATGATAATCTCAATAGACACAGAAAAGGCCTCTGATAAAGTTTAACACCCCTTCATGCTAAAAACTCTCAATAAACTAGGTATTCACAGAACGTATCTCAAAATAAGAGCTATATATGACAAACCCACAGCCAGTATCATACTGAATGGGCAAAAGTTAGAAGCATTCCTTTTGAAAACTGGCACAAGACAAGGATGCCTTCTCTCACCACTGCTATTCAACACAGTATTGGAAGTTCTGGCCAGGTCAATCAGGCAAGGAAAAGAAATAAAGGGTATTCAAATAGGAAGAGAGGAAGTAAAATTGTCTCTGTTTGCAGATGACATGATTGTATATTTAGAAAGCCCCATTGTCTCAGCTCAAAATCTCCTTAAGCTGAGAAGCAACTTCAGCAAAGTCTCGGGATACAAAATCAACGTGCAAAAATCACAAGCTTTCCTATACATCAATAATAGACAGAGAGCCAAATCATGAGTGAACTCTCATTCACAATTGCGACAGAGAATAAAATACATAAGAATACAACTTACAAGGGATGTGAAGGACCTCTCAAGGAGAACTACAAACCACTGCTCAAGGAAATAAGAGAAGACACAAACAAATGAAAAAAACATTTCATGCTCATGGATAGGAAGAATCAATATCATGAAAATGGCCACACTGCCCAAAATAATTTATACGTTCAATGCTATCCCCACCGAGCTACCACTGACTTTCTTCACAGAATTGGAAAAATCTACTTTAAAGTTCATATAGAACCAAAAAAGAGCCTGCATAGCCAAGACAATCCTAAGCAAACAGAACAAAGCTGGAGGCATCATGTTACCTGACTTCCAACTATACTACAAGGCTACAGTAACCAAAACAGCATGGTACTGGCACCAAAACAGATGTACAGAGTAATGGAAAAGAACAGAGGCCTCAGAAATAATGCCACATATCTACAACCATCTGATCTTTGATAAACCTGATAAAAACAAGCATTGGTGAAAGGATTCCCTATTTAATAAATGGTGTTGGGAAAACTGGCTAGCCATATGCAGAAAACGGAAACTGGACCCCTTCCTTACACCTTATACAAAAACTAACTCAAGATGGATAAAAGACTTACACGTAAGACCTAAAACTGTAAAAACCCTATAAGAAAACCTAGGCAATACCATTCAGGACATAGGCATGGGCAAAGACTTCATGACTAAAACACCAAAAGCAATGGCAACAAAAGCCAAAATTGACAAATGAGATCTAATTAAACTAAGGAGCTTCTGGACAGCAAAAGAAACTATCATCATAGTGAACAGACAACCTACAGAATGGGAGAAAATTTTTGCAATCTATGCATCTGGAAAAGGGCTAATATCCAGAATCTGCAAAGAACTTAAACAAATTTACAAGAAAAAAAAAACAAACAACCCCATCAAAAAGTGGGCAAAAAGGTATGAACAGATACCTCTCAAAAGAAGACATTCATGCAGCCAACAAAAATATGAAAAAAAAGCTCATCATCACTGGTCATTAGTGAAATGCAAATCAAAACCACAATGAGATACCATCTCACGCCAGTTAGAATGGCAATTATTAAAAAGTCAGGAAACAGCAGATGCTGCAGATGATGTGGAGAAAAAGGAACGCTTTTATACTCTTGGTGGGAATGTAAATTAGTTCAACCATTGTGGAAGACAGTGTGGTGATTCCTCAAGGATCTGGAACCAGAAATACCATTTGACCCAGCAATCTCATTACTGGGTATACACCCAAAGGATTATAAATCATTCTACTATAAAGACACATGCACACGTATGTTTATTGCAGCATTGTTCACAACAGCAAAGACTTGGAACCAACCCAATTGCTCACCAATGACAGACTGGATAAAGAAAATGTGGCACATATACACCATGGAATACTATGCAGCCATAGAAAAGGATGAGTTCATGTCCTTTGCAGGGACATGGATGAAGCTGGAAACCATCATTCTCAGCAAACTAACACAGGAACAAAAAACCAAACGCCGCATGTTCTCACTCATAAGTGGGAGCTGAACAATGAGAACACATGGACATAGGGAGGGGAACATCACACACTGGGGCCTGTCAGGTGGTGGGGAGCTAGGGGAGGGATAGCATTAGGAGAAATACATAATGTAGATGACGGGTTGATAGGTGCAGAAAACCACCATGGCATGTGTATACCTATGTAACAAACCTGCACGTTCTGCACATGTATCCCAGAACTTAAAGTATAATAGAAAGAAAAAGAAAGAAAGAGAAAGAAAGAAGGAAGGAAGGAAGGAAGGAAGGAAGGAAGGAAGGAAGGAAGGAAGGAAGGAAGGAAGGAAGGAAAGGCAAGCAAGCTCAATTCCATGTTAGTTCTCATTTTTCACTTCAATCCTAGTAGATATATTGTTTTAAGGTATAAAATCTTGATTAAGACATTTATCAAACTTCTATTAGTTCACCCTAAGAGATCACTCAGCTTTAAGCAGCCCAAAATGTTTTTCAGCTTTTCTTTTAAGCTTGTCTTCACTGAACTTTTCTCCAGGCAATAGAGGGAACTTAATACATTTGAAGACACTTGAACACATAAATAAAAAGGTAATTTACATTCTGTGTGTGTGTGTGTGTGTGTGTGTGTGTGTGTGTGGTTTTTTTTTTTAATTTTCAACACAAAGACTATTTTTTTGATATGATTCTAATGCTTTTCTGTTCAGCACATTTTTGGCTGCATGAGTAGCAGTGAACTCTGGATGACATCTGAAAATTCTCATCCTGGGGAAAGGCTGGCTTCAGACTCAGGAAGGAGTGGGGGCAGCAGAATGCAGGGGCAAACGTGCTAAACTGGGTATTGAGCACCAAAATGGGGCAAGTGTAGCTCCGGTTGTCCCTCTGGGACTCACTGCCTCATCTGCCAGTGACTCGGGGGCTTTCTGGTCACAGTCGGCATCTTCTTGATGAAGGAAAATGCTTAAGTAACAGCTATAAATGTTAAATAACAGTGGCTGAGCTGCAGAAATACTTACGGATCTCACAGTTTGCTCCCACCCAACCATGCGGGCAGTGGCAGGTATAACCATTGGGCTGGTCCAGGCAGCTCCCACCATGGTGGCAGGGGTTACTGTCACATTCATTTATGTCAATGTCGCACTCTTCACCTAGGGAGATAAGAAAAAGCAGTGGTGAAACCGCTGCACCCATGGTTCCTGTCATTTTTCTGGCCAAAAAATAAAGATCCAAGGCTAGGGGTCATAACCTTTAGCAATAGAGCCCAACCTGCTGTTTGTATAAAGTGCAGAACTCTCAGAAAATTCCAGACGAGGGATCTTTTACTTCAGTAAAACTAAAAAGGAAAAATATATATATAGATAGCACTGGTAAAAAGAATCTTTCCTTTAGTCTACTTAACTAGTTAACTAGCTTCATTTAGCTAGTTAAGTGAGGTTGATTCCCATGTCTGAATAAATCTTTCTGGGTTGATCAGAAAAAGTGAAGTCGGGATCTTGATATTATTAAAGAAGTCTATTTTATTTTGGATTTCATCAGCTGAATCTCGTTATTTTTCTGAAACTCCAGAAAGCTGAAAACTCGCAGTTCGTGATTATTCTGTAGCCAAGTATTTGAGTATGTGAGAGTGGACATTTGACTCTTCTCTGGATAGTTCTAGGACATAGCTGTGCACCCAGCCTGAGGCAATTTGGAGAGGTTACTCCACTTTCCAAATCCCTGGATGTGATTCTGCTTGAAGTTGGGGGACCTGCAGTGCTCAGGAAGAGCATCAGGCCCACCTAAGGAGAGAACTTGTGAAGTCTGGGGTTAGTCTAAACCTGACCTAATCTCTTCTGAGAAATGGTGGCCCAAGGGAAGCTGTCTGTCATTCTCCCATAAGGAAGAATGTGATCTTCAGCTCCTGACCCTGGCTAGACCCAACTTTTCAGGACACCTTTGCATGCTTCAGAGAGAACCTGATAGAAATTACAAACCAGGGTCCAGAGCCAATGTCACGGTGATTCAAACACCACCTTAGAACAAAGCCATCTTCAAGTGATTTTAAAGCCATCATTAAGAGTCATTACAAAATGCACACACCTCTTAAATTTAAAGGCATCTCATTAAAGCTGAAGAGAAGAGGATATTTCAAACTGAGGCACTCCCTCTGTCAAAAGTTTGAAAACGAGAAAAAGAAATTTTCAAAATAAGCCCTGCTTTGCTTAGATAAATGCAGAAAGTGATGAGAACAAAACTCCTAGCATGGCTATGGTCATGGACTAAAGCATATGGACAAAATCAGATATTTTTATCCATTTTCAAAAGCAATGTTTCAATGTACACTCAAGTGATTACTTCTGGGCTCATTTAATTAGCATTAAATTGCTTTTCTATCTGCTATTGGTTTACCTTACGTTTATAAAACCACTTTATGTCACTCAGGCCATTTTAGGGGAGGAATCTCACACTAATATATTCCATGTCTGTTTCATCTCACACTGTTTCTATACCTGGCATCTTACTATTTAATTTTTAAATAAAATCTGTTGAACAAAACATTTACAACTTCTAGATCCTACTAGGTTGATTATATTTCAGTAATATATACGTGAATTTGTTTCCTGCAACAAATATTGTCACTTACATCAATAGAAAAAAACATGAAATTGATTGCCTATTTCAAAGGCTGTCTTTCCATTAATGGGGCAATCACTCTTAGTAGAAATAGTCATAGATTAAACTATTACAAATGGCATTACATGGCAGACTGGTTGAAGAGACATATGATCAGGAACATGCTGAGAAATGTTAAAAGGATGAAATCAAAGACCTTAACAAGTATATATGTCAGTACTAATTTCCAACCATCTAGGAAGATAAGTGTAATTGGAGATATTTACTAAACAATAGCTTTCTTTAGCTGGCAATCTGAACACTGCAAATTCTGAAATGAGATGCTCTGTTACCTTTACAAGAACAGCTACAGAAACAGCCCACATTTCCCTACTGCTATGGTCTGGCAAAACTCAAAAGCCTCACTCTGCTTCATGAAGTCCAATGTCAGTGACATATGCTTTTCATTTCCTAAACTCTATGCAGTCCCAGGGCTATCAGTTCAGTCCATCCAGGCCTGCTCCAGTCCAGAGCTTCTCCAAAAAGGCAAATGCCACATTCAGGAGCCAGGGCAGCCCCCATGCATGTATTAAGTCACTTGGATCACTAAGGGGCTCTAACATAGTCAGGGGAAGCCCAAGGTCCCTAGAATTGTCTGTTCTTGGGATCCACTAGATTGGACAGATTTGGTAAGAATGGAGATGGTGGGGAAAAAAATAGGATGAACTCTTTCTGTAGACATTTATCAAATACAGTATCTAAAATCCAACTAGGGCCAAACCTATCTCATTCTGGTTTTCATCACCATAACATTCTTACAGTTACACTGGGGATTAAATGACGCAAATTAATGAAATAAACCCTATGCCAGTCAGGGCCCCACTTAGCTGACAGCTATTTCTGCAACATATGTGCTCTGGCAGAACCCTGGAGTGATGCACAGTTCTCAGATACCTTTAGGTTTATTCTAATGGCCTCTTTTATAGATGGACACTCCTATGCATCTAGTTGAATCAGTTATTCGTTGGGTTTATTGTAATGGCCTCTTTTATAGACAAACCCTCCTACGCATCTAGTTGAATCAGTTATTCCTCAACTGGCTCTCAGTTTGAGGCCTTTGCTGTGTTCTATGCTGGCTGGCAATAGGAGTATGAGGTGACTCAAATGATGGAGCCCCTCAAGGGAATTTTCAACCAGAAGACACCCAAGGATGACTGTTGTTCTCTGCCTTACAGTGATCATGCTTTTTGCTATCAGTCTTACGCAAAGTGTTTGAAGATGCACTATGAATTATAGAAAATAAGTTTGGCTTCATTTACGTTTCCCCATATTAATGGCATTATGTTTGTATATGCATTTCAACACCACAACATTCCATTCTCAATCAATATTCATTTTAACTTATTTTATTATAAGAGTTCTTAGTATACAGTATTATCTTTCTTTGCTAATAGTTAACTAATAAATCTTTAAGCTTTTGCTGCCCTGAGCCAATTGACCTTTTAGTTGGCTCACTTACTCTTTTTAAATTTGAGTTCAAAAAAAACAATTATTCTTAAACCACTGTTGTTCTTGAATAACATCTATTGAGAAAATACAAAATGAAATTTCTACTTGACTAAGGCTAGCAATCAAGGTCTGAACTTCAAATCTTTTATAATTATTTTTTCTTTTTTCTTTTTTTTTGAGACAAAAATCTCACTCTATCACCCAGGCTTGAGCGCAGTGGCACAATCTCGGCTCACTGCAACCTCTGCCTCCCAGGTTCAAGTGATTCTCCTGCCTCAGCCTCCCCAGTAGCTGGGATTACAGGCATGTGCCACCATGCCCAGTGAATTTTTTGTATTTTTAGTAGAGACGGGGTTTCACCATGTTGCCCAGGCTGATCTTGAACTCCTGAGCCACCATGCCCAGCCAAATTTTTTTTCAATGTACTACCTTCTATGAGGCAATATGTAAGTACAGTGGGTATCACATTTGGTAGTACTTATGTAGATTTACAAGCATACTGATTCTGCTTGCTTTCCTTGGGTAAATTAAGAAATGCAAAAAGACAAAACCATCCAAAGTCACCGCTGTTAGTAAATCCTTGGGTTAACAGAGTCCCCACTAAAAGATACTGATGACAATTACTATAATCATAATATCTAGTATTAAATATATGCCTCCTATGTGCCAGGCACTGACTGGGTGCTTTGACTATAAATCTTTCATATACTTCACTAAGAGTTTATTCAAGATAAAGTGAATTTTAAAAATTATTTCTAACTTTTTTTATCATGATGGAATAACTGGAACCTGTCTTGCCTTCCCACTGTAAACAACTAGACAACTAGATGAAATATATGAAAAAAAAAAAAAACTATGAAGACATTGGACAACAGGAAGTCCATGACTGTGATTGCTGCAAGAAGGGAAATAAAACAGCTGAGCACCACAATCATTCTGGCTTTCTTCCTGGAATTAATTTAGAACACAGTGGTTTCACTGGCTTGAGGAGACAAAGATCAGAGTGCGTGGAGGCCAAGGTAGCTGTAATTTGTAGGAAAGACCACAACACAAGATAGAACCACTCAGAAATTGAGCACCAGAAATCTGCTGCATCCCATAGGCTGTTGCTGAAGACGTGTGTGTGTAACTTGAAGCTTGGCAAACAAAATGACAGATGAGCAGTTCCCAAACTCACAGAGGACTGAGAAATATTCAGATTTGCACAGCCAGAGTGGAACTATTTAATGGATTACCCAGTACAGTCAGTGAAGCCACAAAAGATCGCACCTTAGTAATGGGGCACAACTATCCCTAGAGTAAGGCTACTCTACATTCACCTCCCCAAAATGTACAACAAACCTTGAAAGGATTAATTAGGTCAGCAAGTTACTTACCTGACACAAAAAAAGTCCATTACTTTTTTTAAAAAAAGACAATAAAATCCAATCACTCAACAACTTAATCCACAATGACCATCATTCAAACAAAAATTATTAGACATGCAACAAAGTAGGATCACGTGACCCATAACTGCATGGAAATCAGTCAAAAGACACAAATTCAGAAACAATGGATGAGAGCTAGCAGACAAAAAATTTGTTCAAAATGTGAAATAAAATATAAAAAACAACGAACAGAAACATGGAAAATAAAAAACAAGCCCAATGGAACTTTTAGATATGAAAAATACAATATCTGAAATTGTTTTTAGAACCCACTGGTCTTAATAGTAGATTAGTGACTCACACCTGTAATCCCAGCACTCTGGGAGTCTGAGGCGGGCTGATCACCTGAGGTCAGGAGTTCGAGACTAGCCTGGGCAACATGGCGAAACCCCGTCTCTACTAAAAATACAAAAATTAGCCAGGTGTGATGGCACATGCCTATAATCCCAACTACTCAGGAGGCTGAGGCAAGAGAATCTTGAACTAGGGATGCAGAGGATGCAGTGAGCTGAGATCACGCCACTGTACTCCAGCCTGGGTGACAGAGTGAGACTCCGTCTCAAAAAAAATAAATATAAAAATAAAAAAATAGTAGATTAGACACTGCAGAAGAAAATATTAGTAAAGTTGAAAACAGAATAGAAGCTTGACAAACTGAAACTCAGAAAGAAAAAAGACTTTTTAAAAAACTAAGTAGAAGCTGAGCACAGTGGCTCACACCTGTAATCCCAGCACTTTGGGAGGCCAAGGTGGGTGGATCACGACGTCAGGAGATCGAGACCATCCTGGCTAACACGGTGAAACCCCATCTCTACTAAAAATACAAAAAATTAGCCGGGCGCGGTGGCGGGTGCCTGTAGTCCCAGCTACTTGGGAGGCTGAGGCAGGAGAATGGCGTGAACCTGGGAGGTGGAGCTTGCAGTGAGCCGGGTTCATGCCACTGCACTCCAGCCTGGGCAACAGAGCAAGACTCCGTCTCAAAACAAAAACAAAAACAAAAACAAAAACAAAAACAAAAACTAAGCAGAGACTCTGACCCATTGGACAATTTTAAGCAGTCTAACATAGATGTACTCAGAATCCTAGAGAAAGGATATGAGGCCAAAAATAATATTTAATAAGTTAATGGCTAAAACTTTCCAAGTTTGATGAAAACTGTAACCACAGATTCAAGATGTGCAACAAACCCCAAGCAGGATAAACACAAGAAAACCACACACACACACATCACAGTGCAGAAGCGAAAGCAACTGCATCTTGGATACTGATTAACCCCAGTTCCAGGAACGCCTCTGAGGATTCCAGTTTATGTACTGTTCCTTGTACAAGAACAGATACTTACCATAAATCCTGCCCTTCGGTCAAAACAACCTTGATGTTATTGTACTTCGATTGTCCTGCACATCCCTTCTGAACCACCTCTCCCTCTGTGGATCATAAGCCTTGGGTCCGAAGGGTAATGGTGTGGGTGTGGGGATCTGCCATCTTGTTTTCCCACTGCCCAAGACACAGACAGGCTTCTCTTTGTAAGTCCCTATTAAACATTTCTTTCTGATAAACTGGATATGTCAGCCTCTTTCTTCAGCCTCTCAGCTTCCTCAGACTTTGGGGGCAGGTTTGCAGAGGCCTGCAGGAGCTGAGAGACCAAGAAATGGGTAAAGGGAATGAAGCGTCTGTGTGGGTAATCCCAGGTGGCAGCCACTTCTGTGTGGAGTGGTGTGGCTCACCTTTTAGATGCTTGTGTGTGGGTACACGGACACCCCAAAAATGCCAGCGTCTTTAGAGTGACTTTTAAGTGGGAGCCATCTGTCGCACTGCAGTAAGGAAGGATGGCGAGCAGCCACTGCTCTCACACGGCCACTTCTGTGGCCATTGAGGACGGGAGCCCATCTAGCAGCAAAAGCGAAGTAAAATGGCTTGAGGGAGAATTAAAATTAGAAAAGATTTTCTAAAGAGCTCTATTGTCAAACATACATCTGTATTGTTTTAAGGTCTCTGTTCTCTCTCCGTAAAACTTCTCAGTCAAATGAATTCTGTTTTCTCCATTTACATCTGTCTGTCCCTCCTTCCTCTTGCCACCCTCGATGCCACATGGGGGACCTACAAAAAGGAACTTCTGACAGTCTGGGATCCCTTGGAGACAGAAAATACTCCTCTTGGTGGGAGGTACCTCTATTTTTCTTTATGGAACCGTAAGAGTTATAAGCAGACAGATTCCTCTTGGGTCCAAAACATGACTCTCTTTTGTGTTGCGTTACCTGATCTGTTTGGTTTTGCGGGGTGCCAGAGATTACTTTGTACCATGAGAGGACTTGCCTTTGCTGTGTGTAATAACTGGCAGGTGAGAGATACAGTCTTAGAGGTGGTTGATGGCACTTGGCCGAAAACGATTATTACTACAGGGGGATACTCATTTCTTTGGGAATTTACATAAGAAAACTGTGGTTTGGATACCTAAAGGCTACAGAAACATGCCCTACTATGGGATAAAACACCCTTTGGGGGATGGGCTGATCACAGAGTGGGCTGATCAGCGTTGAGTTGCCCATCAGCCTCAGGGGAATGTCCTTGCAGTGACGTGCACCGTGGAAGCATTGCACTGTCCAATCCTGTAGTGTTTCCCTCTTTTGGGGGACCCAGGATTCAGTGTAAAATGGGATCCTTGGTTTTGAGGGATCTAAATATTCTGCCTTTTTGCTGTACCTACTCAAGTGTTCAGCCCTACAAACTGCATGCTTTAAAGGGCTCCATCCTGGGCCTGGTGCAGCGGCTCATGCCTGTAATCCCAGCACTTTGGGAGGCTGAGGAGGGCGGATCACCTGAGGTAAGGAGTTCGAGACTACCCTCGTCAACACGGTAAAACCCCATCTCTACTAAAACTACAAAAAATTAGCTGGGCGTGGTGGCACACCTGTAATTCCAGTTACTTGGGAGGCTGAGGCAGGAGAATCACTTGAACCGGAGAGGCAGAGGTTGCAGTGAGCGGAGATGGCGCCATTGCACTCCAGCCTGGGTGACAGAGCAAGACACTGTCTCAAAAAAAAAAGCTTCCATCCTAAAGCCAATAATCTAGATAAGAAACAAACTAAGTGAAAAAGAGACACTTTTCCTGGCAATCTTGTTTTCAGATAACAATGGCAGCCTGAGTTCTCTGCCTTTGAGATGTAAATTTCCTACCTTGTTTCACCTAAGAGTCATGTCTTTGGATTGACAGTCTAAAGGGGGGAAAGAAACTGAAAAGTGGCAAACAAAAAATCTTATAAATCTATAAGATCTGCTTCTGTGTGTCTGTATGTCTATATTTTATATGTGTCATGGGTGATATATCCCTACCAAAATATATAAAAGAGCTCTAATTAATTAGCTTAAAGAAAAGTAAGTGCTTCAGACAAATATTTTACCAGGAAGATAGAAACCAACACAAATGCCTTTTAGTTTACACGACTTTAGTAATCTTTGGTAACCAAAACTAGTTTCAAGATTTTTTCAGTAATTTAAGAGTTAAAGAGTTAAAATGCTAGTTAATATGGAAAAGTAATATCACCTAGTTTAGAGGCTATTTAAAGTTTGTTTCAAAGTGAAGGAAAAAAATGATATAGGTAAAACTAAGTGGACAGAAACAGAAAGAATAAAAGGGTGGGGAATGAGGAATTTTTGATTCCACAGTGGTCACATGGTCACCACCTAAGGTATGGAGCCCATCTGTGCTGTACTCAGTTGCTAAAGGTAAAAGTTACCAATGGAACTTAGGAATTTAACTCTGGGGGAGGTGGTTCACTGGATGTGTAAGAAAATGCAAACTAATAAGGAAAAAGTGAAATATTAAACCCCTTGCTAATTGTTATCTATCATAGCTAAAATAAAAGTATAAGAGAGTGATGGTTGGGCCTTGAGGCTGAACCAACCTCAGATGTGGGTCTGTCTGAGCATAGGTCACTAGCCTCAAAGCAACCCACAAAGGGGAAAATTATGCCAGGGCAACAAAAAGTACCTCTGAGACTCTGGTTACCAAGAGGGTAGTCAATATGAGGGAAGGGCAAAACCAAGTAACTACTGAAATCAGAAGGTCTAGTGTGAAGGAATTGTGCCATTTTGTAGGTAGATATTATTACCTTCCTCAGACTTTGGGGGTGGGTTTGCATAGACCTGCCCACCGTGGAACAAACAGATACATCACAATCAATTTGCTAAAACCTAGTAATAAAGGAAAACTTCTAAAAACAGCCAGAGTGAGAGTTCTGCTTTTGGAAAAAAGGAGCAGATATATTTTCCCTATCCCTCCCACCAAGTACAAGTAAAAACCCTAGACATTGTACATAAAATAAACAAAAGAAAATTCCAAGAAGGTGAGAGAAAGAGACAGACTGGCTAGTAATCTCAGGACCCAAGGAACAACATGATTGTGAGCTCTCTGAGTTTTCTTTAGACCTCATATATTCCAGATTAGGTGCTGGAGAAGGCAGCAACCCGGAAATGTCAAAAGATGCAGAAAACAAAACTCCCACGAAAGCCTGTTCTCTGTAACCAAAGAACCAAGATAGGGGCAGCCTAACAAGACAAAATATCATAGCTAATAACTGCTCCACTCCAGCCAAACACTACAAAAAAAAAAAAAACTGCAAGTCCCCTCACCCATGCCACCAAAGGCCGAGTGGAGAGCATGGACTTCCACCCTCCAAAGCACCTCAGCCACCCAACAATAACAGAATGCACAATCTAAATTTCAAGTACCCACAAAACATATGCCAATATAAACCATATTCTGGGCTATGAAACAACCTCAACAAATTTAGGAGAGTTGAAATTGTAGAGTGTTCTCTCACTGTAATTAAATCAAACTAGATATCTATGATAAAAAGTAACAGGAAAACCTCAAAACACTTGAAAAATAAACAACATGCTCATAAGTAATCTATGGATCAAAGAGGAAATCTAAAGGGACATTAAAAATAAAAATTAAATTGACTGAAAATGAAAATACAACATAAACTTTGTGAGATACAGCCAAAGCAGTACTGAGGGGGAAATTTATAGCACTAAAACGCATGCATTAGCTGTGAGAAAAAGCCTATATCAATACTCTAAGATCTTACCCAAAAAACCTAGAAAGAAATAACAAAAGCAAATTAAGCCCAAAGCAAAAAGAAGAAAATCATAGACATAAGAGAAGAAATCAATGAAATTGAAAACAAAAACAATAGAGAAAATGAATGCAACAAAAAGCTATTTATTAAAAAGATTAACAAAATTGACAAAACTCTAGCAAGATTGACAAAGGAAAAAAGAGAAAGACACAAATTAGCAATATCATAAATAAAGCAGAAAATATCACTAAAGACTGCAGATGTCAAAAGGATAATATAGACATACTATATTACAACTCCACAGGTAAATTTAACAACTTAAAAAATGCACTACTTCCTCAAAAAAAATCACAACTCATCAAATATAAAACAGATGATTTAAATACTTTTATAACTATTGAGACTTTAAACTTTAAAACTCCCCAAAAAGAAATCTCAGGTCCAAATGCTTTCACTGGTAAATTCTATCAACTATTTAAAGAAGAATTAATAGCAAATTGATACAATCGGTTGCAGAAAACGGAATACAAAAGAACACTTCGCAACTTATTCCAAGAAGCTAGTTTTACTTCAATACCAAAACTAGACAAATACATAATAATTTTTTTTAAAAAAGAAAGAAAACTATTTTGTGTCTACATTCATAGTAAATACTTGTTTCTCACAAAACACAAAATTGTTTTCTTTCTTTTTTAAAACAACAACTGGAGAAACAACTTGTTTCTCATGACTATAGATACAAAAATTCTGAACAAAATATTAGGAAATAGAATTGAGCAAAGTATTATATAAAATGAGTTATACACTATGACCAGGTGGTATATTCCAGGCATGCAAGACTAATTCAATATTTGAAAATCAACCAAGCATATTAACAAGCTAAAGAAAAAAATCACATGATCATATCAATCCATTGACAAAATTCAATACCAATTTATGGTTAAAGTTATCAGCAAACTAGGAATAGAGAGGAACTTCCTCAATTTGATAAACAGCATCTAAAAAAACACTACAGCTGACATTATCATTAATGGTGAAAGACTGAATGCTTTTCCCCTAATGTTGAAAACAAAGCAAAGATGTCTGCTCTTACTGAACCTAGTGTTAGAAGTTCTGGCTAGTGAGACAAGACAAAAAGTAAAATTTATACCTATCAGAAAGGAAGAAATAAAACTGCCACTCTTTTCAGATGGCATCATTATTTATGTAGAAAATCCCAAGAAATCTACAAAAAAAAAAAAATCCTAAAACTAGTAAGTTCAGCAAGGTCACAGGATACAATTTAAACATACAAAAATCAATTATATTTCTATCTACTAGCAAGAACAATTCTATTTACAATCACTAAAAATACACCATACACACACACACACACACACACACACACACACACACACATGCATATATACATACATACTTGGATACTTGGATATACATGTACAGGGAAAAAATGTTGATGAAAGAAATCAAAGATCTAAATAAGTGGAGAGTCACACTGTGTTCATGAATTGGAAAACTCCAAATAGTAAAGATATTGATTCTTCCCCAAATTGATATACTGGTTTATTGTAACTCCTCAGCAAAATCTTTTGTAGGTATAGACAAGATTATTGTAAAATTTATATGAAAAGGC
Organism: Gorilla gorilla gorilla; assembly: GCF_029281585.2. NCBI lineage: Eukaryota > Metazoa > Chordata > Mammalia > Primates > Hominidae > Gorilla > Gorilla gorilla. Next base: position 132,105,544 of record NC_073235.2, read on the forward strand.
TAAGGATCTAGAATAATTATAACAGTTTTGGAAAAAAAATAAGGTGATAGGAATTATTCTGCCCAATTTCAATAGTTATTATGAAACTACAGTTGTTATGACATAATAAAGGTAGAGGAATAGACACATAAATCAATGAAAAAGAAGAGCCCAAAATAGACCCACATAATATGGCCAGCTGATTTTTGACAAAAGTTCAAAAGCAATTCAGTGAAGAAAAGATAGCCCTTTCAGCTAATGATGCTTGAAAAATTATACTTACATAAGCAAATGTAAATAAAAGAGCCTCCTCTAGTTAGAAGATTCAGGAAAGAATGCAAACTGTGAGAAAAGATTCTAACTATATTACAAATGTATGGAACAACCTCACAAAGGGTTCTCGGGGGGAGCTGACCTAAGTGACTTTGGAAATGGGTAGCATTGATAAGACTAAATGCAAAATAAGTGGTACATAAACACAATACTCTAGTTCATAAAGTTGTTTCCCACAAGGGTAGAAGTTAACAATTCTGATACTGCTATACCTGGATACTGAAATTGAACAATTAAGTAAATAAATGATGGATGATGAAAGGCAGTATTTGGTTGTTGGTGTGAAGGGTTTACAAATAAGCAAGGGGAGAAGGCTAGAACCATTCATGCTGTAACAAACTAGAGTTGGAGACATCACTGTGAATTCATGTTTAGCTTAATATAGACAAAGATAACTACATCATGCAATATTTATGGATAAGCACATGTCCATGGGTTAGTATACACATGTACTTCCTCACTTTGTCAGCTAAGAGGACCTAAAAGCAATGATATCCCAGTAGAAACAAGCACAGCTTAGCACCCAAATCTTGGTTTTAATACTATTCTCCAATTTAAAAAACCAGAGATCCTTAGAGAAATGAATGACTCTAGAACTGGAGCAGGAAATACACAAGATGAGGCTGAAGCATCTTGCAGTGCCAGAAGGTATATATGTTTTAAAAAACAAAAAATTAGCCACAAAACAAAAAATTAACCACATTAATGGGGATGTGGCAAAGAGGTATAGGAGCTAAATGAAAGAACTCCCAATGGCCAAAGCCGGAACATTTTGAACAACAAAATAAATTTTAAAAGTATTGGATTATAACCTAAAGTATAAAATAAATATCCATGAACCCATAAATAAATGATTAAATAAATACACAAATGGAGGAGAATAAACAAATCTTTCATCCAGAAGAATTCCAAATAATTCATGTAGCTACTTTACCCTTAAAGAGCAAGAGCATAACTCCCTTCTTGATAAGTGTGGACTACACAACACTTTCTTTGGAAGGAAGTCACTTCCTTCCAAATTGTTAAGTATGGAAAGGGAGAGAAAGAGTAACATTATAGTAGAGAAACTTAACAAACACTACCTCAGCTAAGTGATCAACATCAAAGTCAATGATCATAAATCTCATTGGCAGTATGTAGCCTTGATGTGATGTGATAGGATTAGAAAATGGACAAAAGACAGAAAGAAACATTTCTTCACAGGATATGCAGATATCAAATAAGCACAGGAAAAGATGCTAAACACCATTTATCATTAGGGGAATTCAAACTGAAACCCCAATGAGCTATCATTTTACCCCTATCAGAATGGCCCAAATACAAAATAGTGACAACACCAAATGCTGGCAAGGATGTAGAGAAACTGAATCACTCAGACATCGTTGGTGGGGAATATAAAATGCATAAGCCACTCTGGAAACACTTTGGCTCTTTTTATAAAACTAAGCATGCAACTACCATATGACCCAGCAATTGAATTTCTGGGCAATTGTCCCAGAAAAATGAAAATTTATGTTCACACATAAACCTATATATGACAGTTTACACCACCTTTTTTATAATAGCTGAAAACTGAAAACAATCCAGATTCCTTTCAACAGGGGACTGGTTAAACAAACTCTGGGACATCCATACTTTGGAATACTGCTCAGCAATAAAAAGGGAGAAATTATTGACCCGAAATAACCTGGATGCATCTCCAAAGAATCACGCTGAGTAGAAAAAAAATCAATCTCAAAAGGCTACACACTATATGATTTCATTTATGCAATATTCTTGAAATTACAAAAATGCAAAATACACTAGTGGTTTCCAGGAATTAAAGACAGTTGTGGCGCAAGGGAAAAGGGTAACCAGTATCCTGGCTATGAAATTGTACTGTAGTTTTACAATATGTTATCATTGGAGGAAACTGGGTGAAGCTTACATTGGATCTCTCTCTATTACTACTTGCAACTGCAGGTAAAGCTTCAATAATCTCAAACTAAAATTTTGAAAAACTAGCCAGAGAAAAATAGACCCATATATAATCAATTGTTTTCTAACAAATGTGGCAATGAAATCCAATGGGGAAAAGACTGTATTTTCAATAAGATGCTGGACTAACTGGATGTTTACATGGGAAAAATATTTTCCATCCTTAAGTCACACCGTACACAAAAATTAACTCAAAACAGACTCTACACCTAAACTTAAAAGCAGACCTATTTTAAAAACACTTTAGAAGAAAACGTCGGATAAAATTTCACCATCTTGAAGTAGACAAAGATTTCTTACAATACCAGAAAAGCACAAACCATAAAAGAAAAAAAATTGATAAATTAGACCAATTACCAAAATTGAAAACTTTACTCCCCAAAAGATACCATTAAAAAAATGCATGGATGAGCAAAATGTATACCTGACAAAGAACTTGTATCCAGAATATGTAAAGAATTCTTTGAAATCAATAGTATGACAAACAACCAAAATTTTTTAAATGGGCAGATTATTTGAAAAGATAATTCACAAGTAAAGACATATGAAGAGCAAATAACCACATGAAAGATGCTGAGCATCAAAGAAATTCAATGAAAATGTCAATGAAATTAAAGCACTGATGGTATTTTACCATAAAAATTGAACTAGAAATTGTAATATTCTATTGTGAACTGAAAGACAAATATCAAAAAATAGTTGAGTTAAAAGACAGAGAGAAAGATATAGTAACATCATTCCACCTTTAATAATGCACAAGGATTTCCTGCTCTGGTGAGAAAGGAATGGGTCACTTGTGTCCCAGCTGTTCAAATGACAATGTCAATGGGCTTGGAAGAATCTTTGGCTTCCCTGTTGAAGTACGGTAACCTTATGTCCAGTCTATGGTTTCAGGTAAAAAAATAAAGCAAGTCCTAGAGAATTAATGTTGCATCAGGTTATCTTTCCTTCCATCCACTGGTCCTCAGCCAGATAATTCCAAGGGGGCAGAATTGCAAAGCTTCGGTGACAAGAGTGGTCCCAAAGTAAGACAGTAACTGAAGGGTGGACAGGACCTAGGCCAGGACAGTGGGCCTTATGGAGAGAACTGTGTAGAAGGAATGAAATGCTTGAAGAGCAGGGAGGCTCTCTGTTCAGATGACTGGAGGAAGCGTATTTTCAGCCAGAAGCCTAGGTTCAGCAAGAGAGGACAGAGTCCCCCACATACCACACCCTACACTTTATCTGATGGCCTAAGAAAGTCAGTTTAATATGGTAAATATGACATTGGATTGAGTATCTAATTATATAGCAATGATTTGCCCGATTCACTCCACTCGGTCAAGTAGAGAGTTTTTGAACACTCAGTAGCTGGCCAAGTGTAACTTCTGCTAAACCTCAGGTACAATGAAAGAGTATTTGATTCTAAGGTAGCTCAACCTCAAGACCAGAAGCACCATACTCCTTGTATGGAAGCAGTTAATATTTTATCAGCCTCTCCTGTGGAACACTAGTTCTCAGGAACAATAGATTCTCTTTAAGGAAAAAAATGGTTCTATGATCAAATAGATTTGAAAGATAAATTTACTGTAAGACCTCTGAGAACCTTGAGCACACAGACATCCTTTATGAATCTGCACGTGGGATGTATCATGTCCCACATTTATTTGGCCACAGAACACTTTTTTCCATGGAGCATCTCCTGGGACCAGTTTTCTGTTAAACGCATTAACAGCACAACCCCTAAATGACTTTATGAACTATTCTGTGGTCCTCTGTAGGCTGAAAAACTATCAGGGCTGAATAGAATAGACCACTTGTTTTCAAAAAGCAGTTAGAGTGATGTTTAAACCTACTTCAGTGAGTCCCACTGCGCCCTGAGATCAGGGTGGGTCTCATGAAAAAATGCCTAGAGGTGAGATTGCTGGTGGGGTATATATGGGTATGGTGGGTGTAGGGGTAAAGGGATGAGCAGAGGGGGGCTGAGAGGCAAGAGATGGAGGAAAGGCACCTTACTGAGAAGAGCGTGACATGGTATGTTCAGTTATGCAGCAAGCAGAGGGGCCCAGGACAAGGCTGGAAAGGCTGGATGGGGCCAGACCACTCAGGTCTTAAAGATTATGTTAAGGACTTTGATCTTTTTCCTAAGGACAATAAAATGCCAACAGGTGTTTTAGGTAAAGAGTGATAAGATTAGATGATCATGCATAAGGTCTCTGCAGTATGAAAAATGGATTAGGAGTCAGGAGGAATAGGTGTGAGGAGACCAGATAGGAAGGCTTGTAGTGGTGCAGGCTGGAGGTGAAGGCAGCATGGTGCTGACTCTGCAAAGAAGTGAAAAGATCTAAGAGGTTTTTAGGAGTCCTTGGTAGTTGGATGGAGGTAAGAGGGAAAAAGAAGAAGGTATATTAGTCTGTTCTCACACTGCTATGAAGATACTACCCAAGACTGGGTAATTTAGAAAGGAAAGAGGTTTAACTGACTCACAGTTCTACATGGCTGGGGAGGCCTCGGAAAACTTACAATCATGGCAGAAGGCACCTCTTCACAGGGCGGCAGGAGACAGAATGAGAGCCAGCAGGGGAAATGCCAGCTACTTATAAAACCATCAGATCTCATGAGAACTCACTCACTATCATGAGAACAGCATGAAGGAAACTGCCCCCACGATCCAATTACCTCCACCTGGCCTCTCCCTTGACATGTGGGGATTATGGGGATTCCAATTCAAGATGAGATTTGGGTGGGAACACAAAGCTTAGCCATATCAGATGGTGACAAAGCTTAGCCATATCAGATGGTATCAAAATGGTTACCCAGTTTCTGGCCAGAATGACTGGGAGTGATGGTAATGCCATTTGATGAGCTAGCAGATATTTAAAGAAGGAAAGGAGAAGAAGATCTCAGTTTGGGGTGTCTCTGAGATTTTCAAGATATATGTGGAGTAGGTAGTTGGAGTTTTGCTAAATATTCTGGAGAAAACATGACATTTTCTCATAAAATACTGAAGTAAATTTCAAATGCATTAGAGACTTAAATGCATAAAAGTAATTCATACATGATTAGCATAATAGAGGAGAATATTTCTAAACTCTTGATATATAGAATCTTTCAGCATGAAACATGAAAAGAAATCAAGACCTCAATATGTAATTATGTAAAACTAAAATATAACATATGGAAAACAAAATACTTTTGTCCAGATTTAAAAGGCAAATGACAGTGGAAAAATATGTGTAACCTATGGCAGATAAACTGTTATATACTTAAAATAAAGGGCTATTTCAAATCAAGAAGAGTAAAGATTAGCATGAATGGTCTCATAAAAAATCAGACAAAGGATATGAATAGAGAGTTCATAAAGGAAGAAACACAACCAGAAACATATTTAAGAAGTATTCGACCTTACTATAAGTCTAAGATCTACAAATTTAAACAACACTAAAATGATATTTTTGACCACTAGAATGACAATTCTCAGTATTTGTGTCAAGACAAGGAAATAAATGCTCCTGTGCACTTTTGGTAGGAGAAAATATCGGTTCAATGTTTGTTTGTTTTTTCTCCTCTTAGAGAGTAATGTCAAAATATGTATGTATTCTCCTGTACCCTGGGATTCTATTTCTGCAAAATTATACTAAAAATAGTAAGATAAGTACACAAAGATGTAAATACAAGAAGATTCCTTGTAATGTTGTTTATAATGGGGAAAAGTTCTCAACTGCCCAAAAGTTGAATTGTGGATGGAACTTTTAAAATATCATAATATTTCATATAATGGACTATAGGGCTGCCAGTAAAAATAAAACAGAAGCTATTCCTTGATGTAAAAACACATTTATGATATACATATATTTTTAAGTAAAAAGTAAATTATAAAATAGTATGAGTGGTATGACTCCTTTTATATTCAAATATGTATGCATATACACTATATACTACACACACACAGACCTTCAGGAAAATTTCTGGATATCAGAATGTATCAAAATCTTAATAACAGTTACCTCCTAGCAGATCAATTTTCAGTGGTGGGATTTTTTTTCCATAGTCCTATATTTTCTAATTTTCCTTCTATGCTTTTTTTACTCATGGGATAAGAATATCTGGGGAAAAAAACCCAGGATGCTTCCCCTAATATTATGTTTGCCTCCACTGGTGAGTATAAATGTCTGCGTGTGTTTATAAGCAAAACAAAGCCATCTGTGAATCATTTTTGGAGTGAGCCCACTTCTCAGTCCCAAGAAAAGCCAAAAGGAAAACATAGGCTGTGACACTGATAAATAGAAGGAAAATCAGAAGTTGCTTTTCCTACACTTCGGCTTTTGTCACCTTCACCAGTAGCACAGATGAGGCTCTCCTGGGATGGCTTAGGGACCAAGGCTCTGTGAAATTCTCCGGGGCTTGGGAGGTGGCCACAGTGGCTTAGCAGGGGAGAGGTGGACACAGCAAGGTGCTCTCCAGTCAATGATAACATATGTTTTTCTTTGGCTTCAGAGCCCACCTTCTTCTGTGGGTACTTGATATGTCATCCTCTTCCAATATGCAATCCAGAGTGACACTTAAGCTTTTGTTGGTTGAGCAAAACTCTAAAAACATAGACTTTGTCTTACTCTCTACATTTCAAGATCCCTGGGTTCTGTTGGAAAAGCAGGGGATGGAACATTTTGTCTCCGGTGGTTTAGTTTCTTTTACCTGTACTTTCTCTGCCTATGTGTCCCAAAGCCTGGGGAACAGAAAGTTCAAAGCCTGGGGAACAGAAAGTTCAAAGCCTGGGGAACAAAAAGTTCAAAGCCTGGGGAACAGAAAGTTCAAAGCCTGGGGAACAGAAAGGTAAAAGCCTGAAAGATAAATTAATCAATAACAAATGTTTTCTAAGTCTCCAAAAGAATCTGATAAACATTTGAGAGGCTAGCTCAGCACATACATGTACAAACCACATTTCACATCTGTTTTTGGAGATTCACAAAGTCCTTGAAGCTCATAAGGGGGTGACTTTGAAGAAGGACCCCAAGTTAGGCTGGAACCCCCAATCTAGAAGTGGCTCCTCCTGTTCGGTGTTCAGTGGCCACCAAGGTTTCTGGAGAAGCCGTCCTGCCCCGCCAATCTCGCCTCCCATCCCACTCTCCCTTGACACTTTTATATCTTGCAATAAAAATAAATATGGCAGCTGAAAGCAGCATCTACAGAAGACACACCTCTTCCTTCTTCCCATCTTCTGACTTTCATTAACCCATCACCTTTCTCAAGTGTTCATGTAATGGCTCATTTCTCATGTTTCATAGTCCTAGCCTGGGAAAGGTACAGTAATGATAGTCTTTGTAAGTCTAGACACCAAACAACCATCTCAGAAAAGCCTCATTTAATGAGGCTCACACAATGGGTTGTTTTAAAATAGATCTTCATCCAAGCCATGCCTCCTTACATTTTGTAATGGTGTTTATATTTTGCAATATTTTATTCATGATGGATTTGGGTTTTTTTAACATCTGCAATCTCGGGCACTTTGTGGTAAATTTGAAAACTCAGTCCCTGGAATCACTTGCCTGTAAACCCAGGTGCACAGATGCACGTGCCATTCAGGCCGTCGCTGTCACAGGTGGCTCCGTTCAGACAGCTGACATTAGCGCAGGGATCCTTGTACAATTCACAGTGTGTTCCTGCAGAGAAACAAGCAAAACAGGATGACTCATCCAGGACTCTCTGGCTCCCATGGCCTCTGAAAGCAAAGTCGGAACTCTCTGGAACAATGCGAGGGAGATTCCCAGCGTGGGTGTGTGTGGGTGAGTGTATACACACGTGCCCACTCATGATTTTAGATTGTTGTAAAAACTTGCCTTATGAGAAAGTAACACATTCGATCACTGTCCATAGGTCCCACCATAGTCTTTTATCTGTACTTTCTCTGCCTACGTGTCCCAAAGCCTGGGGAACAGAAAGTTAAAAGCCTGAAAGATAAATTAATCAATAGCAAATGCTTTATAAGTCTCCAAAAGAAACAGAAAATATCTAGATGGCCTTGAGAAAATATAATATTAGCAACCTGAAAGTGAAGATTTGGAATCAGATATTTAAGTGAGTCCCAGTTCTACTTTGAAGAACTGCAGGGGAGAGAGGAAGCCGTGTGATACTTAGACTTCATTCTCAAAGACATCACTGCATGCTTTATGTCTAATTTATTCCTCACAACAACACTATGAGACAATTATCCTTATTCCTCCATTTTACAGATGAGGAAACTGAGGAAAGAGTCGAAGATCACAAGCCTGGTAAGAAAGGAGCTGGGATTTGAAGCTGCCGGTAATCCCATCCCAGAGTCTGTGTTTGCTAAGTAGGCTGTTGAGAGTGACCCTGAATTGACTGTGGAAATATACAAAACTCTATGGAGCTCAGCACTCGTTTAACAAAGAAGAGGCATTTTTTTAAAAAAATCTGTAAAGTAAAACAGAAAGCTTCTCATTTACTTTTTTTTTAAAAAAAAGACTGTGTGTGCATGTATGTACGCAAATGCCTGAAGTGGGACTGGATTACTTCCAGGAGACTTGATTACTTTGATTTTCACATCTGTGTATTTCTACATTACTGGCACCTTTTTTACAAGTATCTATTTTTTTATAATTTTATTAAAAACTTTAAAAATCTAATGCTATTTGAAAGGTGGGATATCTGCTGATGTTACACTGGATGCCAAGATGGATGAATAGATTAGTGTCTCTCTCTCTCTCCTCCTCCTGCCCCTCCTCCCTCTCTCCCTTCCCCTATCCCCACCCTTTGGAGAGAAAGATAAATTACATTCTATCTTGCCTAAGAATGTACATAATGATATGCCCACACTTCCCAACAGCCTCAAGAAAAATATGCATAAAGCAAATAGTAACTGAATGGTATTTACTTAATTTTCTCTGCACTTCATTACTTAGCTCATGTTGTGCAAGGGACTGCCACACCCAGTGACTCATCCTTTAGGCACTGAAATCATCCTTGCTGGGCTTTTCCCTTATTTCTTTCTCAATGCCTTAAGAATAGGGCTCAGGAAGGAGGAAAGGAAGTAAGAGAAAATAGAAATGGAACTTCCTATCTATATTCACACTAATGACTTATTTGAGCCAGGTAAAGCTCAAATTTTAGAATAAATGACCTGTAATTCTTTTTCATCCTTTGCCCCTCCTAGCCAAGCCATCAGCAATATTCTGCCAGGTATTGTTCTGAAGTGTCTTTCAGATCTTTGCCTTTCTTTCCTTCCTGAGACCACCCCTGTCATCCCACTGCCTCGTGCCTGGTGGGATACAGCCTCCCGCAGCCATGTCTTAGTTTCCTCTGTCTCCAGGGACTTGAACGAGCCTCCTCAACTTTCTTCATCCCTAACCCAGGTTGCATGGTAACATAAAAGATCAAAATAATGTTAAGATTAGCATAAATCTGGTCATTCTTCTTCATTTGGGTGTGTACAGCCTCTTCTCCCAGGAGTCTCTATTTTTACTTTCCTACTGATACACAAGTATCCTGGGCTCAGTTGAAAGAATAAAAAGCAGAAGAGCCTTTTCTGCTTCAAAATGTTTATCGCAACACAAAGACTCACATATTTACAAGTTCCCATTGGGCTGATCAATGGGAGCCAAGTGACAAAAAAGACTTTTGGTTGTAGTGGGAAATATGGCCACCACCAAAGTTCAGAGGTGCCTGAAGCCTAGAAAACATTTCCATTAGACCTGAAGTCAAAGAAATCAAATGATTGTCACTGAGTTTCTAGTAATACATTAACATCACTAACATATTAGCACCCAAACTACCACATTTTAAAAACAAGACTGAAAAGCAAATTCTAGGCCAAATATTTAAGCATCTTACCTTTTATTTAAAGTCTTCAACAAAATAAGACTTGATGAAAACACCCAAGATAATAAGCAATTTCAATCTTTTGGGTGTTTGGGGTTTTTGTTTGGATAGATGGCTCTTTTTTGGAGGGCGGGGAGACAATACTTTTTTCCCTTGTTAATTTTCTTTTTCAGATGGTAAGACATTTGGTCCCTCGAGCATCTATTGAGAGTTCTCTGGCAGCAAGACTGGACAAAAGCTAATCTTCACAGAAACCTGATTACGGAGAAGCAAGATGGTGTTAAAAGTCCCTGGAGAGCACTTTGGTGACTCACATTTCTATATCGTAAACCTTGCTAATCCCTATATAAAATATATCTGTCATATTGCTCAGTTTGTCATTACAACTGAACAACTCTGAGCTAAAAACTTTAAACACGGAGAATAGACAATCATGGACACTACTGATGTGCCAAGTTGTCTCCACTCAAACCCTCCTCCTCTGGAGGTCCCTAGGCCCCCTCTTCCTGCCCTCCTCACCACTCCCATTCCCAGAAAACATCAAGTCTTGGGCATCCTGTTTCCTCTGAGGAGTCACCTTCTTTCACACCCTTCCCCCAACCTGATCTTTGCATATTTAACTAATCTCTCAATTCCCAATCCAAACACCCTCTCTCTGCAAAGCTGAACCTTGATTTTCTCAACACAGACCACATTCTTCCACCATTGTGCCTTGAGAGCATGCTGGGGCTGTCATTGTCACCGAGTTCACTGTGCCAAATCATAACTTATCTGCTCTCCTGTCTGATTCTCCCACAAATCTCTGAAGTCCTGTAGAGCAGAGGCCGTATCATAATGCGTGGAAGAAATTATGGACCTAACACCGGAATCCTATCCTTTCAAGAGGGGCGACAGCCAGTGTACTTTGGCTGACACACAGGTGAGGTTGCCAGAGGAGAGATTCCAAATTCCAAATCTGCCTCAAAAACACCCTATTTTGTCAGAGAAAACCAGGTCCACACTTCAAACTAAGTCTGTGGAATGACACATGCATCACCCATTGGCAGAAGACACAGCACGTACTATTACAAAGCTGATGTTTAGTCTCAAGCAAAAATAAACTGTAATTCAGTCAAAACTAATAAAAATTCATACTTTTCATATTAAGGGATGGAGAAGAAATGTTTCTAAAAAGACTTTGATTCCAACAGGGTTCTTTACAGAAGTTAATTTTAGAATTGAAATAAGCTAGAATTCAAAAAGCAGTATACCAATTATAAGTCTTTGTTGTTGTAACAAATTTAGTTACAATTAATATTTGAAAAATGAAAATCAATATTTTATCTCCAGGAAACTAAGCCAGTAAAGAAGTGTTATTACACTTAATATTTACTTTAAGACATCGTCTCATTTCATCCAAACTTACTTCCTCTATGAAAACTTTTTCCAGTATTTCAATCTTTATAGATCTCGACATTTTCTAAACCATCTCAGAAATTACAATTGACATCTCAGCCTTAGCCTCATTATTCCTGTGTGTGTCACTCAGTCTGCTCGTCTGGTTAAATAACAGCCCAAAGAAGGAAGAAACTCTGACTTATCCTTTTTGTATTTATCACAGTACTTGAAAGGGCTAGGTGCACAAAATAACCAGAAATTCTTGTTCCCTGGCTAAGTGGAATCTAGCAAAGGCAATAACTTTATCCAACAAAGAAGGAGTTCTCTTCCTTCCCATTAAAATTTCTGTAGCCTTTAAAAATAAATAAGTAGGTACAGGCCCGGCAGAGTAGCTCACGCCAGTAATCCCAGCACTTTGGGAGGCCAGTGCGGGCAGATCACTTGAGGTCAGGAGTTTGACACCAGCCTGGCCAACATGGTGAAACCCCGTCTCTACTAAAAATACAAAATTAGCCGGGCATGGTGGCACACACCTGTAATCCCAGCTACTCAGGAGGCCGAGACAGGAGGATTGCTTGAACCAGGGAGACAGAAGTTGCAGTGAGCCAAGATAGCGCCATTGCACTCCAGCCTGGGTGACAGAGCAAGACTCTGTTTCAAAAAAAAAAAAAAGTACGTACAATGTACAATGTAATTATATTTATAATCCAGTGATCTCATTTCTGAGACTCTATCTCTAGAAAGAAATCCAGAAAGTATGAAAACAATGTAAAGATATTAATTCCAGAAATACTTGTAATAGCCCCACATCAGATGTAACAACAAAGCAATGGATAAGTATTCTCTCATGGGAACATTACAAAGCCATTTAAAATAAAACTAGTAAGACTTCCTAGCAATACATAAATCAAACATAATATCCTATTATGAGTGAGCAGAACAATATAAAATTGTAGGCATACTCAATTATTGAACAGTAAAAACATGGATACTAAAATCAGAATGGAAGCAACACAGATTATTATGGCTCATGTTATGTTGTAAAAACATGAGTAATTATGAATTTTCTCTTTTCTTCTAAATATTTATTATTGTTATATTATTTTCAAAATTAATAATCGAATTTTTTTCTAAATTTTATCACCAAAAATTTCAAATATATATATTGTTGATCATTTCATTGGATCTTCTAGAAAAAAAAATCAATCACTATGGGGCTGTTCCTTAACCTTTTGACAATATGAGGTACGAACACTTAACAAAGTCTTAGACGTTCCGTCATAAACCAGCCTTGAACTAGTTTTGAAGGACACAGCAGTATTTTGGTTTGTCTGAAGACGGGTTACACAGAGGTCCTCCATGAATTTTGCTTTCTAACAATTCCGTGATCTACAGTGAAGACTTACATTCCATGAAAATGTTTAAGTTGGTTTCCTTTACATAATTCATGTGTTAAACAGTAGTTCTAACTCAAGTAAAGGTAGCCATTGAGCATTTGTTCTGTGCGAGCCACCATAGTAAGAGCTGTAGAGAATTTAAAAAGAAAAAGAGCCTATGTAGTCACTGTCTTTCCAGAGCTTATGATTTAGTGTAGGGAAGAAGAAAGTCTGAAACCAAAAAGAATTTAATACAGGGCTAAACATAATTGTCATGGCAAATAGAAAATAGAGAGTTAAAGGAGGAAGAAGCCACATCTCTTTGGGGGTCAACATTTCAGACAGTGGGTACAGCCATAGGAGTGGATGAAAGCAAAGAGGAGAGAGAGAGAAAGGGGCCTGGAGACCCACGTCATTCATGGCATCTGGGAGACCAAGACTTAGTGAGGGCAGAGAGGAGAACCCCGTCAGGAATGAAGTTGCAGAAGACACAGCAAGGCGACGTGCAGGAGGGACCCCAGGGCTCAGTGGGGCAAAGGGACAGGAACGCTGGCTGAGTCAGAAGTGGAAGGGGAGGCTTCATAGATTTCACCAAATGACTTCAATTACTTCACCATGAATTTTCCTGAAACCTCTTTTAGTGGAATGATGTGGACAAGGGCCAAGAGCCATGGTTGAAAAAGCAAAAGGGAAGAAAGGGACTTTAAGCACAGCAGGGACACAAAAAGTCAAAGAAGAGGTTTTTAAAATTATTATTTATATAGAATTTACTTAGAAGTCTAAGAACTTTTTTTTTCTTTAGCAGCCCAGTTTTTCTAGAAGGGCTTATTTGAAAAGAATTCCCTTCTCATTCCTAGCAATTCCTCTTTAAGAGTCGTACATTATTATTATAGACGATGGTTTCTGGGCCATTCTTCAGTTTTGGTTATCTGCCCATTCTTGCTAGGGTAATATATGAATGTAACAATAATTGCAGCATTATAGTGGGTTTTTCAACATCTGGCAGAAGTTCCCCCTCATTGCTTTTCTTTTTCTTTTTCTTCTTCTTCTTTTTTTTTTTTTTTTTTTTTTTTTTTTTGATGGAGTCTCGCTCTGTCACCCAGGCTAGAATGCAATGGCACGATCTCAGCTCACTGCAATCTCCGCCTCCCGGGTTCAAGTGATTCTCCTGCCTCAGCCCCCTGAGTAGCTGGGACTACAGGCATGTGCCACAGCGCCCAGCTAATTTTTGTATTTTTAGTAGAGATGGGGTTGCACCATGTTAGCCAGGCTGGTCTCGAACTCCTGACCTCATTATCTGCCGGCCTCAGCCTCCCAAAGTGCTAGGATTACAGGTGTGAGCCACCGCCCCCGGCCTTTTTTCCTTTTTCAAAATGTTCTTAGCTATATATTTGGCTGACTCCCTATTGCACTCATTCTTTTTAGGAGGATAAAAATATATACATAGAGAGAGGGTGTTATATATATAGTGTTATATATAGTTATATTATAGATATCCTCCTAAAAATATAAAAACTATATATATATAGTTTAAAAAATATTAATATTAAGCAGTAAAAATTACCACTTAAAAAGTATATATATAAAGTAAAAAGTTAAAGCTTAACTTTATCCCTAAAATACTACCTATCCAAGTTCTAACTCCAGGTAAGTACTAGTTAGGAATTTAAACCCATCCATCTGACAGTTTCCTGAATGTATACAGACATACTATATGTAAATATATATTGGCAAAAATATTCCCAAAAGGGGGAGAATGTCCATCCCCCCACGGAGAGAAAAGCACAGGATCATGTGGCCTCTCACTTCCCCTCACTCTTCCTCTGGGTGGAAGAGCATGATTAGATCCTCCTGTCTCTCCTTTAAGTCCTTCTACCTACCCTCCCCACGTCCCCACCACTCTTAGTTTAGAAGTTCTACCATTTACTGCTACATTACTAGGGTTTACCTCCCTGTTTTCAGCAGCCTTATTTAAACCTAAACCTAAATGTCTTTATAAATATACTAAAATTAAATAAACACCTTATCTGCCCATTGGATTTGTCACCCAGGCTGGAGTGCAGTGGTGTGATCTCAGCTCACTGCAACGTCTACCTCCCAGGTTCAAGCAGTTCCCGTGCCTCAGCCTCCTGAGTAGCTGAGATTACAGGCACCCGCCACCACACCTGGCTAATTTTTGTATTTTTAGTAGAGATGGGATTTCACTGTCTGGTCTTGAACTCCTGACTTCAGGTGATCTGCCCACTGCAGCTTCCCAAAGTGTTGGGATTACAGGTGTGAGCCACCACACCAAGCCAGGAGTGAAATCTTTAACAAACTTGTATGCCTTTCAGTCTTTCCTATCCTCACCCCCTTCAACACATGGCTTTGTTTTAAATAATATGAAACCACTTTACTTGTTGAAATTTTTCCTTAAGAGCAAGAGTGGTGGACACAGCCTAGAGTGACCCCTAGGGAGTCACACCCTTGTGTAATTCCCTCCCTTTGAGTGTGAGCTTCCAACCAAGAGCAAATGGCAGTTAAGACATTTTGAAGATGCAATTAAGGTCCCTAATCAGTTGACTTTGAGTTCCTCCCAGGTGGGCCTGGCCTAACCAGGTGAGACCTTTAAGAGGGTCCAGGCTGGGTGCAGTGGCTCACGTCTGCAATCCCAGCACTTCAGGAGGCCAAGGCAGGTGGATCGCCTGAGGTCGGGAGTTCAAGACCAGCCTGACCAACATGGAGAAACTTTCTCTCTACTAAAAATCCAAAATTAGCTGGGCATGGTGGTGAATGCCTGTAATCCCAGCTACTCAGGAGGCTGAGGCAGGAGAATCGCTTGAACCCAGGAGGTGGAGGTTGCTGTGAGCCGAGATCACACCATTGCACTCCAGCCTGGGCAATGAGAGTGAAACTCCATCACAAAAAAAAAAAGTCCAGGCCTTCCCGGAAGTTCAAGACTGGAAGCAGTGGGGTCTCTGTCATAGTTGCTAGCTTTCAAAGAGCAAGCTGTCACAAATCCTCCAGCCACGAGGATATAAGTTCTGCCAATAACCTAAGGGGACTTGGAAGCTGATCTCTCATTATTCAAGCCTCAGATGAGAGCTCAGTCAGTCAATACCTGGCTTTCACCCTTGTGAGCCCCTGAGCAGGGAATTGACTAAGTATGCCTGCATTTAAAGGCATACATCTCTTCCTTCCATTCTCCATCTTCCCCTATCTGGATATCTTTGTTTTGATTTAGTTCCTATTTGGTGGGGATGCTTATTAAGGTACTTATCTTAGGGTATAGGGTGCTATATTTTCTGTATCCTTGAATGTATGGCAATGTCTTTCTTTTGCCCTCAAATATAAACAACAAACTCCTAGTCCTTTTCATTTAAAAGTCTGAAACGCTGCTCTGCTATTCTTTACCTTCATGATAGAGAGGGGCAGTACAATGCTGATTTGATTCTCTTTCTTCTGTATGTAACCTGTGATCCCTTCGAAGAATCTTGTAAAAAATTCTCTTTACCCTTGCAGTTACAAATTTTACCAGGAAATCTCAAATTGTGTATCATCTCCTTCATTAATCCCATTACTGCCCTGTGAGCCCATTCTATTTGAAAATAAGACTTTCTTCACCTCACAGACACCTCCTTCTAGGAGTTAGTTAATTCTGCTTCTATTTTCACATGCTCCTTCTTATGGAGCACCCATCGCTCAGACAGAAGCAGATCTCTCGAATCTTTTCTCCATGTTTCCTGTCTTTTCACTCGTGGTTTCCACTTCCTCATATTTTGATTCTCTCATGCACTAGTTCCTCCTTTTTATTCAGATCCAAATTCAATTTTGAGTAGTATACATTACTTTCTTCACTTCCTTTCTTGAGTGTTTAGAGCTGTTGTTGCAATTTTTGTTTTTATTTCCCAAAACTTTTCTCCCTGTCTGAGTTGCTGGCGTGGGCTAGTGTACTGGCCAGGCTAGTGGGTGGAAATCTTGGCAGAGACAGACAACATAACACATTCCCCTTCAGGGATGGATGGGCAGCCAATGGGGCCCTGTGTACTAAGGCATGAGGCAGAGAGAGGCCTCCCAGTTTGGTGTTCTCAAGGCCACAAAAAATGGGGGGGCCAGCTCAGCCTACTGTGCAATTTCCTTAGACGGCAGCCTGTAGCCATGAGATCAGTACACCCCTCTGCCTCCTAGGGTCAGATGCAGCACAATTACAGCATGCACTTCCTCTCTATAAGCTGAAGGATTTTTTTGGACTCATCTGTTCATTGAGTCATCAGTTCTCTCTGGAGCCCTCATCCCCTGTTCTTGTGGTTAAGCAAAGGCTCCCAGCACACATACCCTTTCTTGAGACCCCAAATCTTCAGATGACCCCATTCAGGGTCATCTACCTTATTGAGCCATCCCTAGCAGAGAGTTAGGAGGGATCAGAGATATTGAATGTCAATGTGAGCTGCCATCTTCCTAGAATCTTCATTTGTTCAGAGTAAGAAATCCATGAAAATATTTATACACATGGAAAGGAGCAAGGGGAAAGAAGGAGGTTGAAGATATGTAGAGAGAAAGGTACTCTACATATCTTCAGACTCAGAACTGAGAAGCCTGAGAATGAAGCCAGCACATCTGCTGTTGTGTCCTGGTAGATGTTAGTGGAGTTTGGTTCTAACCGAACGTCATACTCCAACAGAAGCATCAGATCTGTGGAACACAAAGTCAAGACTTGGCCCAGCTTCAGCCCTTTTATCCAGGAGCTTAATCAAGTTTTCAGTGTAGCCTACAAGGCCATGAGACTTGCCAAAAAGGTTACTAAATAAAGGTAGGTTCATCCAAAGAGAAGCAACGGTGAGGGCAATGCAAGGTCTCCAGCCAGGTGGATGGCATCAAGCAAGCAGCAATAGGAGCAAGCGGTTAAGTGAAATGGCTATAAATAGAGCCCACAAACGCATTCCAAAATCTAAACCCAGACCTGAAGTTATGGCTTAGAGAAATGTGTGCAACAGCTGATAAATAGGTTCTCCTGGAACAGGGCCGTCTGAGGATATCTGGGCTCCAGGAAGCCTTGCCATCCACAAAACGTGGCCAGAGGCCAACGAAGATGCTGGGAGAAAGGGCTTTAGGAACCATGCTGACCAGGCTTATAGGGGAAGAGCATTACTGTCCACCTCATAGGGTTCTTGGGGGGATTTAGTGAGCTATGCACATTAGGGGTTAGAACGGGGTCCACACATTGGAAACACTCTGTCAATGTCACCTGTTTTTAATAAGCATTAACTTACTTGCTGATACATGGGACTCCGCCTGCCTCCTCCCCAAGAAAGCACAGCATTCTATCTCTGCATAAGAAGCTTTATAGGACGGCATCCTTCCTCTTCCACAGTTTTCACAGCCATGGTCTCTAACCTATGTCTGACAGTCCATCTTAATATTACTTTTTGTTTTCAGCTTTTTACACATTCAATAAAAAAGAGAGCGAGGATCCACGAAGAACAGGACAGGAAAGAGGGTTGTTTCTCAATCTATCAGGAAGAAACCAGAGACTTGCAAATTGGTCTCCTTGGACCGATTAATCATGCCAGCTTCAGCATTTGACTGTTATTCTGAACAATTCATGGTCCAATTAGAGGTTTATGCATTTACACTGAAAAATACATGATGTCATTTAGAGCCATTCTGGCACAGGAAGGCCAGGCGGCCTCTCACCTTTGTATTCTGCCAGGCACACACACTCATAGCCATTAACAAGGTCCCTGCAGGTGGCTGCATTCAGGCATGGAGCGGAGAGGCACTCGTTATATTCCTCCTCACAGTACAGGCCATGGTAACCTGAGGGACAGAGAGAAAGGCCCACTGTCAAATGCATCCCATTTACAACCCACGCGGGACCAGCCTGCAAGGAAGGCAGTTGGGGGTATTCATTAGAAAGTATGGTATAAACAGATGGGATTTCAGGAGCTAGATCTCTTGGGGTAAAGTTGAAAGGTGGATTTGGGGAAAGGCTATGAAGAAAGCGCCTGTTCTTATCATACTTTTCCATGATCCCAAGTATAAAAGAAGTGATTCCATTTATCCACTGACATTTTCATCATAGTGCATCCAACAGTGCTGGTGTTAGGGTGATCCAGTCACTGAGTGTGTCTGCTGTGGCCATCAGAGATAGTGAATGAGCAGGATTTACGGCAGGGAAGGAGCAAACAGCTCCCTTCAAGAGTGAGAACCTGGCTCGGTGTGGTGGCTCATGCCACCACAAAGTGCTGGTAATCCCAGCACTTTGGGATACCAAGGCAGGTTGATCACTTGAGCTCAGGAGTTCGAGACCAGCCTGGCCAACATGGTGAAACTCTGTCTCTACTAAAAATACAAAAAATTAGCCAGGTGTGGTGGTAGGCGCCTGTAATCCCAGCTACTCAGTAGGCTGAGGCAGGAGAATCACTTGAACCTGGGAGGCGGAGGTTGCAGTGAGCCAAAATTGTACCACTGCACTCCAGCCTGGGCGACAAGAGCAAAACTCCATCTCAAAAAAACAAAAGAAAACAAAAAGTGTGAGAGCCACATTAGAAAAATATATCTGTATTTCCTTTTCAAGTCAGAAAAGGAAATTAGCTCAAAATGCTTAACTGAAATTATTGATGAAATGTGAGGGTATTTTTGTTGTTATTGCTTGTTTAAAGATATGATTATATAAATTATAATATTTTAAATTGTACCTAAATGTTTAAATTACTAAAGAAATAATAATGTGAGTGAAGAGAAAATAAACCCACAATTTCTTGATAAAGTGGATTTTACCCTCCTATTTGCAAAACAGGTATTTATTCTAAAGGACAAGAAGACAACATTCTTTGAGATTCACTCATGAGGGTTATGCTGTTTTCAACTTTTGAAAACATGTGTTACTGCCAATTTGCAGTGAAACCAGGCCATTTTTGTCCAGCCCTGTCCAAACAATGAAAAACATATGAGTGTTTTCAAAAGTCACACTGACTGTGTTCATTCTGAATTCAGATAAGCAGAAAAAATAAGCCCTTATCCAAGTAGGAATTAGAACTACTAGCTTTTCCCTAGCCTTTCCAACTCACAACCAACTCTCAAACTCAGAAAGTCCCATTAGAACATGCTAATATGTTGAACTGCTTTGTTTCTTGTGCCTATCATAAAAGTAGGTTAAGCTCATATTTGCATTATTAACAGAGCACTTTTCAAACATGTTGCCATTTCAGTTGTTTTTGAACAGCTTTCCAAATTTAGGTTGTGATAATGGCCCCTTTGAGGAGCCCTTGACCTACCTAAGACAAATATACTATAGTTTTCAATTCTTCTGAAAAGTAGTATGTTACCCTACTTTTTGTAACTTTAGGGAAATATTTCTATTACCCTTCATTAGATTATTTCCATCATGTAGATAAGAGGTACTCAACTAGCAGCAATTTTGTCCCCCAAAGGACATTTGAAAATGTTTGGAGACATTTTTCGTTGTCACAGCTGGAGGCAGGGGGAGGGGTTGCTGCTGGCATCTAGTAGGCAGAGTCAAGAGTGCTGCTAAGCATCCTACAGTTCTACCGGAGGCTGCGCAGGACAGCCTCTCACAACAAGACTATCCAGAAAAAAATAACAATACAGCCAGGTTGAGAAACTCTGTTCTAGACCAGGGGTCAGCAAACCATGGCCCACAGATGAAATCTATCCCAGCCTGTTTTTGCAAATAAAGTTTTATTGGGACACAGACACAGCCACAGTTATACATTTACATATTGTCTATGGCCGTTTTAACACTACAACAGAGGACTGAGTGGTTGCAACAGAGATCATATGGCCTGCAAAGCCTAAACATTTACTATCTGGCCCTTTGCAGAACAAGTTTGCTGATTCTTGATTCAGATTCAATGAAAGATCTGTCTTTTAACAAAAGTTTTGGATATTAACCCCTATCAAATGTATTGTTTGCAAATATTTTCCGCCATTCCATAGGTTACCTTTTCATGCTGTTGATTGTTCCTTTGTTATGCAGAACCTTTTAAGTTTGAAGCACCACTTGTGTATTTGTGCTTTTGTTGCCTGTACCTCGGATATCATATCCAAGAAGTCATTCCTAAGGCCAATGTTATGAAGTTTTTCCCCTACGTTTTCTTCTAGAAGTTTTATACTTCCAGGTCTTACATCTAAGCTTTTAGTCCATTTTGAGTTGGCAGTTATGTATGGTACAAAATAATACAAATGGCCAACAGGCATATGAAAATAACATCACTAATCAACATCACTAAAAATCAGGGAAATGCGAATTAAAATCATAACAAAATGTCACTTCACACCCATTAGGATGGCCATTATAAAAAACAAAACAAAACAAACAAAAACAGAAAATAACAAGTGTTGGGGCAGATTTGAAGAAATTGGAACCTTTGTGCACTGTTGGTAGGAAGGTAAAATGGTACAGCTGCTATGAAAAACTACAGAGGTTCCTCAAAAAATAAAAAATAGAACCACCACATGATCCAGCAATTCCATTGCTGGGTACTCAACCAAAAGAATCGAAAACAGGATCTGGAGGAGATACTAGCACTCTCATGTTCATTGCAGCATTATTCACAATAACCAAGAAGTACAAACAACTTGATGTCCATTGACAGAAGAATGGACAGGTCAAGCAAAGGTGTTACATAATACAATGGAATATTATTCAGCCTTAAAAAGGAAGAAAATCTTGTCATGTGCTACAATATGGATGAACCTTCAGGACATTACATTACATGAAATAAGCCAGTCACAGAAGGACAAATACTGTATGGTTCCACCTATATGATGTATTTTTAAAATAGTCAAACTCACAGAAGCAGAAAGTAGAATGATGATGATTGCCAGGGTCTGTGGAAGGGGAAAAATGGAGAGCTGCTATTTAACTATGCAAGATGTTACGCAAGATGTTATGCAAGATGAATAAGTTCTAGACATCTGCTGGAAAACAGTGTGTGTATGGTAAATAATACTGTAATGTATACTTAAACATTTGTTAAGAAGTTACGTTTAATGCTGTGTTTTTTTACCACTATATATATAAATATATATGTATTATTAAATATACATATTTTAACCACTATTATATACAGATATATATCTTACCACTATCTATATACCTATATCTATATCTCTATATCTATATCTATATTTTACCTACTATATATACAGTGGGTAAAAAATACACAACATAAAATATATATATAGTGGTAAAAACATACAACATGAAATATATATATATATATAGAGAGAGAGAGAGAGAGAGAGAGAGAGAAAGTGGGAGAGAGAGTAAAAATATATACATATATATCCACGTATATGTAAAGAGTTAAGTGTCTTTTGCTTCTCCTAATATAAGAAGCTTTTTGAGGTCACTGTGGAGTACAGTCACCAGCAGCACCTTTTCAATTGCATTTGCCCTCCTAGGAGATCTTTCAACAATCAACATGGAAGGGTAATATATAACCATAACCCTGCATGCATCTTTGACCTCTGAATTGAGGTGGCATTTAAATAGACAAAAATCAAACAAGCAAGTTTTGCAAGATCATCTTTAATTGTTTCCATTTTTGAAAACAGTATCATTATCTTTTTATACTAGCAATATGAAAAGCAAATGAGGAAGTTATTTTACAGAGATAATTAAGCTGGTGATGGTTTTCTTCCTTGGGGGGAAAAAAGATAAAGTTTTCATATTCTAAAACTGTTTCTTCAGAGACGGTAACATTTAAATGTCTTCACGGAAATGTCAAGGCACCCTTTATACTCAGTGCCAAGCAGCCTCAATCGGACGGTTTGAATAAAAAGGCAATCCTTCCAAAAGAGAGGGCTTCTGTGAAAATGAGGCTATCACCCCCTGCTGATAATTAATTCAGGCAAACAAATTAGCTCAGGGCAGTATGCCCAGGGTCTGAAAAAAAATTAGGCTAATCCAAAGATTTTTTAAAAATAAAATAAATAATCAAAGGGTGGGATCAGAGTGGCCCTTTCCAAGGCACTGATCTTTATCAGCACTGCTCCCATTTTTGCATGATTTGCTCCCGAATAATCAGTTCCCATTATTTCTTTCGGATTGACGGGGCACAGCAACCAACCAGATGGGGGGAGTGAGAAAGAGCAGTGGAGATGGCTGCCATGTCTAGCTGAGTGAGCGGATGAAGTCATTATCACCAAGAGGTACCACCAAAGGAAAAACAGGCTTAGAGGAGGAAAAACAGGCTTAGAAGAAGACCAGTTTAACTTTGGACGTGTTAGATTGGGCACACTTGGGCAGGTCCAAGTGGCAGTTGGAAGTATGTGTGTAAATGGCTTAGAAAGAGCACTTTGGGAATTAGTCGCCTGGAAGTGGTTTTGGAATTTTCATTAAAGAAGAAAAGGGAAGGGAAGGAAGAAAATGGAAGGGAAAAAAGAAGGGGTCAAGGTCAAACCACATGGGCAGGTGGAGAACAAAGAGCCAGATCAGGACACTGGACAAGGATTGGGCAAAAAGGAGGAGAAAAGCCCAAGGCATGCAGTGCCATGGAAGCCAGAGGATGAAAGGATATCAAGGAAGGTGGGTTAGCAGTGTCAGAGGCTCTAATGAGCAAGAATGAGCGCTGGACCAGAAAATGAGGAGGTCACTGAATACCCTCAAAACCATGGTTCTTAATGGTGGCTGTGCTAGCCCTTAGATGGTGTTCAGAGAAAATTAGGGGTGGAAGTGATCCTTATGCAATGATTGGAGGGTTCTACTGGAATTTAGGAGGGTGGGAGAGGGCAAAGATATTAAATATTGCAATGCCCTGGATATTCCTGCACAACAAAGAATGCCTCCTCATTCTTCACAACAATGGACTGTTCCACTGGACCCTCATGTAGGCAAAAACCCTGTTGATAACTTTCCCAAGCTAAAACCTAACTTCTTTATATGTACAGCACCATTTTAAGATATACTGAGTTTTAAGACAGGCACAGTGGCTCACCCCTGTAATCCCAGCACTTTGGGAGGCTGAGGCAGGTGGATTACTTGAGGTCAGGAGTTCAAGACCAGCCTGACCAACATGGTGAAACCCCATCTCTACTAAAAATACAAAAAGTAGGCAGGCGTGGTGGTGGGCGCCTGTAATCCCAGCTACTTGGGAGGCTGTGACACATGAATCACTTGAACCTGTGAGGCAGAGGTTGCAGTGCACCAAGATTGTGCCTCTGCACTCCAGCCTGGGAGATAGAGCGAGACTACATCTCACAAAAAAAAAAAAAAAAAGATATACTGAGTTTTCCTAGAAGGTACTACTTGATAAACCAAGAGAAGATTGTACCAAGAATTAATCATCATTTTAAAAAAAACACTTCACAAGAACAACAGCTCTAGTGGAATTTAAATCTCCAATAAAGAATATCTATATCCATAAAACAAAAACATCAACAAAAATCACTTCCTCAGATAGTTTTCTGACAATGCTATTTACAGTAGCTCTTCCCACCAGCAACTCATCACGACAGTCAGCTGATTTCCATCGTAGCATTTGTAACTGTCTGAAATCCTATTTTTATGATAGTTCTTTACTTGATTATCACGTCTCTTCCTCCACTACAGGATAAGCTTGAGGGTAGAGTCTGCAAATGCAGTATTCACAGCTGTACCTGTGGTATCTGTGTCGGAAAAGGCTACACAAATAAAACTGTTGAATAAGCACCCAAAATGTTATCAATTGATTCGATGCACTTTTAAAATGTTTCCATGGTGCTCCAGGACCTTCCAGGTGCCCTGGGTACTGCATACAAAGCTAAAGAACAGGGTCTGCACCTACATGGAGCATCCAGTGTGGTAGCAAGTTAGCGGCATCTGCCTTATGTCAGGCCCTTTAGATGTGTTAACTTGTCTAATTCTCATAAAAACCCAAGGCGATGGGCATGACTCATCCCAATTTATAGATGAGGAATTAAGAGTTAGAGAGGTAAAGAAATTTGCCCAAAGCCATGTAGTCAATCCTGTGTGTTCTTCCTTCTTTCTCATGTTGCCTCCAAACTCATTGTCTAGTGTGTTAGTTTATTAGGGCTCCCATGAAAATACTATAGCACTGGTTGAATTAAACAAAAACTTATTTTCCCAGAGTTTTGGAGGCTAGAAGTCCATGTCAAGGTGTCAACAGGTATGGTTTCCCCTGAGGCCTCTCCCTTTGGCTTGCAGACGGCCGCCTTCTCTATGAGTCCTCACATGTCCTTTTCTCTGTGTGTGAGTGCTTCTCATAAGGACACCAGTACTATTGTATTACAGCCCTACCCTTATAATCTCATTGAACCTTAATTACCTCTTTAAAGGCCCTATCTCCAAAGACATTGGAGGTTACAACTTCAACATATGAATTTGGGGTGGGGGGCCTAATTTAGTCCTTAACACCTAGAATCTGAGTTTCTCAGTCACAAGACTGTTGGTATTTTGGACCAGATCATAATTGCGGGGAGCTTCCCTGTGCACTGTAGAATGTTGAGTCGCATCCCTGACCTCTACACAATAGATTCCAATAATACCATCCTTCCCAGTTGTAATGATTAAAAATGTCCCCATTGTCGTATGTCCCCTGGAAGACAAAAATCCCTTTTTGAGAACCACTGTTCTAGATCCTTTTTATAAGATGAAAACTACTTGAAGAGATTTGAGAACACGAGGGTTTCAAATTGTTGTGAAGGGTGAGAGTTCATTCATCAGAGCAAAAGGATTTCTGGACAATACTTAGGGGGGCTTCTGCCCTTGTGGGTTTGACATAACACAGCCCATGGGGTGACTCTCTCCTGCACTGCTATCCCACAGAAGGAAACAGGCCCTGGGTATATCTGGGACTGGCTCATACCAAGCAAATGAGATAGAGCGGAGTAAGAAGGGGGAACCTGCCTGGTGATTTTTGAGCTAACGAGAACCCTGCTGAATGCTGTGTCCTTGGATTGGGACTCCTCTCTGTGCCCCCTATGAAGCCTCCAGCCACGTGGTGAAGCTGGTTTCTAGCTAGTGCTCTTCCTACTTTTCACATGGAAAGACCACAGCCCTACAGCCTTGACCAGCTCAGCAAAGGCACAGTGGAGCCCAGATTCCAGCCCACAGACCCTGACCTGCTCCAGAACAGGACACTTTGCTGCACAAAGGTCTTAAGAGTCACTCAATTCCTACTCTCCCCAGTGAAAGGCAAAGCCTTCCATGGCCTTTCACCATCTTCCCTCTCAACACTGTCGCAAGACAGGATTTAAACATCAATCCAGGACCCACTGGCTCTGGTTCCACACTGTGTTTGCTCACAGGAGTACTTTCCCTCTCCCCACCCATCCCTCATCACACTCAAAAATATCCAAAACTGTAAGATTCTAGCTGTAGCCAGATGGCTTTCACACTTCGTGCAACAAATTCCCAGCGACTCATCTGTCAGTATCACCTCTGGAGGGTGATTTGTGCTTCCTGCTGCCTCAGACAAACAGGACCTTCGAAGACCATGGTGCTGTGATCAGGACAACCAGGGGGAGGTCATGCCACTCACTCTCCTTGTACAGACTGAATTCAAGGCAAGAGTGAATTTAAGGTGTTTGGGGCTTTTATTTGTTTTTACTTTATAGTCAGGCTGAAGTGAGTGCAGGGTTGTGAAGAGTGGTTCCTTTAATGATGCAACACAACTCAAAGGATGTTTTCCCCTCCTTTCAGCATGAGTGGATAAAATGTGAAAACCCATCACTTTCTGATTCAAGTCTAGGCCAGTTCCTGGGAGATCAAATATTCCACCTCACCCATAGTAGTTAAAGATATGGGGGCCAGGCGCGGTGGTTCACACCTATAATCCCAGCACTTTGGGAGGCCGAGGCGGGTGGATCACAAGGTCAGGAGATCGAGACCATCCTGGCTAATACGGTGAAACCCCGTCTCTACTAAAAATACAAAAAATTAGCTGGGCGTGGTGGCGGGTGCCTGTAGTCCCACCTACTTGGGAGGCTGAGGCAGGAGAACGGCATGAACCCAGGAGGCAGAGCTTTCAGTGAGCCGAGATTGCGCCACTGCACTCCAGCCTGGGTGACAGAGCGAGACTCCATCTCAAAAAAAAAAAAAAAAAAAAAAAAAAGATACGGGTCACAGAGAAAATAATCCTATTATATTAACATGATTGTGAGCTTTCAAATTCTGGCTAAACTCACTGGTGGTCATAGAGCCCTTCGGCGCTCTGGAATGTGGGACAAGATGCATTCATTTTGCTGTGTAGAGCTTTATTTCAAGGGAACCTGTGTGGGTGCGTGTGTGTGTGAGTGAGTGTGTGTATGTGTGTGTGTGCATCTATCTCCCTTAGCCTCTCTTGTTGCTGGCAGGTTCATAATAGAAATCGATTAAAGAACAGAAATAAGAACAGAGGCAAGCATCTGGGCTCACATTAATCCTATTAAGTGTTCAGATGCTCTCGTTTAAACGAACCTGCTGGTTTTGATAACTGCACAGGTTTTCACTGAGTAATCATGCTTCTGTCACACACACACACACACAACACACACAATAAAGCCAGAAAATACTTGTGAACATGGAGGAAGTTGTGTAAGTCAATGCAGAGCATTCGTTGGTGTGTGGTGGACAATAGCTGCTGATGTTTCTTATTTCTTTAGTCTCTAATTTCTTATCCTTTTATTGCTCATGGCAACTCAGCCAGAAAAGAAAACAAATGTCAGAAGACCCAAATCAGTCAATATTTCCACTTGCTGTGATTTTTATAAACATTAAATTGAAAGGACTAAAGACAGAGGCTAAATTAAAGTTTTTGACTGTAAAACCTCCCTATTATTTATGTTACTGAGCCATCTACAAATTTCCACCTCCCTCCCTGGGCTTCCAAAGGGATGGATGATGAAAAGCCAGCTCTAAATCATATCCTCACTGTTCACACCATGAGTTTGTATTCTCCCTCAGTGCAGAGGCTCTCTGGCTTTAATAGCCACATGGGGAAGGTTGGTAATTCTCTGTTTCTCATATTTGCCTCCTCGATCGATTCATTCTTTAAGTCAACAAATAGTTATTCAATGCCTGCTATGTGTCAGGCACTGTGCTAGTCACTGGGGCTATCTGGTGAGTAAAAACAGATAAAGTGCCTTCACTGGGGCGCTTATGAGGGGAAAAACAACAATCAATCATTCAAGTCAATGGAAAATCATAACTGGGAAGTATAAGCAATGAGAGGCCTGGTGTTCCAGGAGGGAGGAGTGGGAGGAGATACAGGAGAGCTGACCTTGCCCCAGGGAGGCTGCCAGGAAGAGGGGAAAGTGAGCTAAAAGGGAGGGGTGTGCAGAACAATGATGAGAAAATTCAAGGCAGGAAAAGCTGTGGGTGCAAAAGACCCACAGTAGAGGGGCCATGGCTTGTGATTTGTTCCAGACATGGATTGCAACCCACTGTAGAGCAAAGGGCAGAGAAGAAATAAGAACACTGGGCTGGGCGCGGTGGCTCACGCCTGTAATCCCAGCACTTTGGGAGGCTGAGGCGGGCAGATCACGAGGTCAGGAGTTCGAGACCAGCCTGACCAACATGGTGAAATCGCGTCTCTACTAAAACTGCAAAAATTAGCCAGGCGTGGTGGCACACACCTATAGTCCCAGCTACTTGGGAGGCTGAGGCAGGAGAATTGCTTGAACCCGGGAGGCAGAGGTTGCAGTGAGCTGGGATCGCACCACTGCATTCTAGCCTGGGTGACAGAGCGAGACTCCATCTCAAAAAAAAAAGAAAAAGAAAAAAAGAAAAAAGAAAAGAAAAGAGAAACAGGCAGGTGTCAGGCCTGGTGGTATCTTTAATGTGGGTGGTGGGGGGATATAAATCAGATCTGCATTTCAGAGAGATTGCTCCAGCTACCCTTTGGAGAATGGGGATAAGACCTGCAAGAATCAATGTGGAGAAATCAGTGAAGACGCTGCTGCAATCGTCTCGGGAAATCACGGCTGGGATGAGAGTGGTGACAGGGCCATGTGGAATATAAATGTCAAGAGCCATTTAAACAGTCAATAGGAATACCTGGTAATGAATAGAATGTGAAGGGTGAGAAGGAAGGAGAGGTGGAAGGGGAGGCCCAGATTCCTGGCTGTTTTGTCCAGAGATACTGCAATTTCTTTCAAAGGAGTGCAGGAATTGACATTTATTGAGTCCCCTTCTATGGGCCAATTTCTCTTCTAGGCACTTTAAAATACAACAGAAGCTCATTAGAAGGAAGGGGCTGGGGAGGGGAATGGAGTGGAAGGGAACCATATTCTAGAAGAAGCAGACCTTAATTGAACAAAAAGAATTGACAGCTTCTCCCAGAAAAACAGAAGTGATTTGAAAAAAAAAAATCAGTTCATTTTAATGAGTATTTGCTGAAATCTGACTATATTGCCAAGCACTGAACTAGTTGCTGAGGGGTTCAACTGTGCTGTAGTTAAGAAAGAAAGGCCTTATGTAAGAAGACACAAGAAGTCAGAGGTGGAGGGAGGGCAGAAAAAGAGAAAGCAGGATCAGGGGTGCATGGGATGGGTAGAGAGGAAGAGCAAAAGAGAGACCCAGAGTTATCAAGATGGAGACGGAAAAGAAACAGAGAAAGAGACATAGAAAGAGAAAAGCCCAAAAAGATAAAATAGAGAGAAAGAAAAACTGGTCCAGAACATGATGGAATTACACTGGGCAGACAGCAAGGTCGCTGCCAGAAATGTTGTGGGCCCCTGCAGAGTGATTTCTCCAACTGGCGTAATGACCTTGAGCACTGCCCTTGGAGGGTCACCAAGATGGTGGAGCATATGGGGGCTGGGGGTACAATGTGAGAGTTTGAGAGACAATGGGACACAGCAGGATTCTTGCTTCCCAAGTAAAATACATATTCTTGCTTCCCTTATTAAAATAAAATGCATTTGATGCTATTTTCTTTTTATTAAGTACTTTTTGTAACTCAGTATTGAAAGTTTCTAGATGGGGAGCACTGGACCATCAGGCATACAGTTGCAGCTCAGTGCCAGTGTGTCACATCTTCCATTAAGGCCACTCATGGGCACTTGTGGCAACAGAGGATACTTATAAAAGGAGGAGTTTCTGCCCCTCCGTTAGGGGGACACGGGCCTGGCATTGTACGTGAGGTGGTAACACAAGGGAAGCATTAAGCACAATACCTGGCGTAAGCACATCATGATGTGATGTGTGGTCACCCGGCCTGTGATGCAAACGTGATTTTAAAAGACAACCTGGGTGCCGTACTTCTGAAATAGGTGCCCACCTTGCAGACACAGCAAAGGCCCTAAGCACCATAGCCCTGAAGGACGCCATTACCCTGAGCCATAGTTTCACATGGTCAGCAAAGACCGCTTACTAGAGAAGCACAATAGCACCAGCTCAGCACTGACATGGTGCCTGGCTGATTAGCCCAGATTTCACTACCCAGGAACTTGAAGATCTAAATTTTTCCAATACGAAACAGCCTGTTGATGTTTGGCTTTTTAAAACCTACCCTTTTTCCTTTTCATAGCCCCATCCCCTGAGATTAACCTCGGGGCTGGATCTGGTTTCCTGCTTGGCAGTAAAACTTTGACTCACTGCTCAATATTTGATTCCAAACTCTGCATTTTCTCTTTAACAACAGGCTGTTCTCCTCTCATTTCCTTAGCACACAGGCTGATGAATATAGAAGATGCTTGATCAAACTGGGTAAATTCAATTTGCTAGAAAAATAGAATCAGAGGGCCAAATAACCTTTGCATACATAAATACAGAAGAGTTCTTTTCTTTACCAGTGCCTGTTTTGCACAAACATGCATTAAAAGGCCTGGAAAAACATCTTCCAAAATTGACAATTGTTTTGTTAAGGGATTCTTTTATTAATTTAAATATGTATATTCATGTTTTCTAATTTTCCGTAACAGAGATATGTTAT
Source organism: Gorilla gorilla gorilla (assembly GCF_029281585.2). Lineage (NCBI taxonomy): Eukaryota > Metazoa > Chordata > Mammalia > Primates > Hominidae > Gorilla > Gorilla gorilla. The sequence goes on from NC_073235.2 coordinate 132,136,262, forward strand.
TGTGTGATATAAGGAGGTAATATCATCCATGCTGTGATGGTTAATACTGATTAACTGATGGTTAATACTGAGTGTCAACTTGATTGGATTGAAGGATACAAAGTATTGATTCTAGGTGTGTCTGTGAGTCTGTTGCCAAAGGAGATTAACATTTGAGTCAGTGGGCTGGGAAAGGCAGATCCACCCTTAATCTGAGTGGGCACCAGCGAATCAGCTGCCAGCATGACTAGAATATAAGCAGGCAGAAAAATGTGAAAAGAGAGACTGTGACCTAGCCTCCCAGCCTACATCTTTCTCCCGTGCTGGATGCTTCCTGCCCTCGAACATCAGACTCCAAGTTCTTCAGTTTTGGAACTCGGACTGGCTCTCTTTGCTCCTCAGCCTGCAGATGGCCTATTGTGTGACCTTGTGTTCGTGTGACTTAATACTTAGTAAATATATAAATATATATATATTCCATTAATTCTGTCCCTGTAGAGAACCCTGACTAATACACATGTTTTATGGGTATTTTATTTGTAGTATCACAACTCTAAATCATGTCACCGATTACAAGGGAAATGATGACCATTCTTTATGTCTAACCCTTGATTGGCAGTAAGGAAAACAGGTAATATTAGAAAAACCCTAACTTTTTAAAATATTTTTTTAGTGGAGAGATAAGAACATTTCCTATAGTCTATAAAGGGAAAAGACTAGACTTATTAGAGGAGATTTTCTGAGATGCAGGGAACAGACATTATAATAAACGCAGTGCTAGTAAAGAAATTGCTTTTTAAAAGAAGAATTATACTTTTTAATATGCAGAAAAGAAAATCTTTGAAGATGGTAAAAATTCCGTAACTTCTGTAGATGTATTGAGTGTAAATCATAATTAATTTGTATTTGGAAAGGAAACAGTCCTTAAATATACGGTAAAAACCAAACGACCACTATCCGGAGTTCCCTCCTTAAAAATGAGCATTCTCTCTCAAAAACATTTAAGAAAATCTGGGACTATATGGAAGACGACAGCTCACTTGTGACTGTGCTTATGAAGGACACTGGAAGCCAGGAGAAATTGGCAGTTGAACCTGCTTTAATGGAAACACTCAGTGTCTAAAGGCCTTCGACTTTAAACTTGTCCATCATCTGGGGAATCTTTCTAGCCATGTTGATCTAAACATTTCTGAAAGCTTTCTCTTGGAATTGGCTTCAGGACTAGGTTACAAACTAGTCACACTGAGAAAAATCAATCTCTTCACAATGTTTTAGCTATGTCTTATGACTTTTTTTTTTTAATGTTGCTTTTGGCCACTAGAGGGTGGATTCTACTTATTATCTAGGCAAGTGAAAAAGGAAAAAAAAAAAGTTACTCAGGAGTTTAACAAAAGAGGAGCAATAAAAAGATAAGTGCGGGGAGGGGGGAGGGATAGCTTTAGGAGATATACCTAATGCTAAATGACGAGTTAATGGGTGCAGTACACCAACATGGCACATGTATACATATGTAACTAACCTGCACATTGTGCACATGTACCCTAAAACTTAAAGTATAATAATAATTAAAAAACAAAAAAGAAAAGAAAAAAAGATGTCTTTTACAAAAGGAAATAGATGGCACAGAGGGATGCAAAACATATGGTCAGAACATGTACCAGCTATGGGCATATAAATAAACCAACAGTGAAACATATAGTCAAATGATCTACCAGCCATCGGCACATGGACTAAAGGAAGCTACCCTCCTCTCGAGGTTTACATAAGGGAAAAAAGTAACACAAAGGAATCCCAAAGTGACAACAAATGATGTATTGGAAAAGAAAGGCCAAAATGAGGGAAAGTGATAAGGATATAGCTGTGGCACAATGTGTTCTAGTTCCTCACTGTATGACTAGGAGTCACACATGCCTAAGCGGAATGAGGATAAACAAGTTCAAATTCAAATTCGTGAGGGCAATTTTTCCCACATCTCTGATCTAGCTTCCTTAACCCACAGGAATAATATTTCTGCAGAAAGGAATGTCAGAAAATGGAAGACATTAGAAGTATTTAATACAGCACCAAGATTAAGATTTTGAGTAACATACAGACCAGTAGGTAATATTAAAAATAATATTATAGTTTTGTAAAGATTAAGTGTGTTTCAAATTGACTATCATATACTAGACATTTGTGAATTAGCTTTTTGCATTCCTAATTATCTTGCCGAAAATTTGCTCTGAAGGTAATTTATGTTGCTTATCTTTTAAAATATATTTTGAATACAACATAAAAGCTCTACTTTAAAAAGGAAAGAAAGAAAAAAGCATAAACAATCTAAAGTAACAATTCTTGCAAACCAAAAATTGGGAACCATGATCTGACAAAGTTGCGCTGTTTCCAATTATATATCAGAGGTGGCCTCATAGATACACAGTTTGGTAGCAAAGTATTTGTGTGATGGAAAACAAAATACTGTGACTGGGATTATTCCAGAAAATTTCGGTACACGGAGTCCACAATGCAGACCACGATTATCTTTCTGGCTGTATTTACTTTCATTCCCCCATCACTGGGGACATTCACAGGCACAATGCAATCGTGTCATCCTCTAAGCTTTCTATTAGCCATTGCCATTCTCGAGTAAATATGCTAAATCCTAAATATTGTTAAACACCAGGGAAATTTCTCATGATCCTTTAAGAACAGTTTTAGAAGCACACACCTTCCACTTGGCCACTATCCCTAAGGGCTACAAATGCCCAAGGGCTGAAGCTGACAGTCAGGACTTCAGCTAAAGAATTTCATGGGGAAATTCAGCCTTGATGCAACTGGATTACAAAAAAAATTTCAAAATGTAAACAAATCAGAAATGACAACTCAATTATATGAGTAAATTCTGAATTCTGTTCCAACTTTCTTTATTAAATTAAGGATGCCTGAACACACAGCATTTGTTCATTTAAGAGTTGATAAAGCAGTGAAAAATCAGAAGTGTGTTTTTATTTGGTGATTTAAGATTCTAGGAGAATATATATGTTAATAACCTGAAGGGAAAAATGAAACTTCTTTGAAATAAAGCCAGGAACAAGGCTCAATCTATACGGAATTATGAGGTAAGTAAAGAAGTTTTCTCCTAGACATTCCTTATCACTTGAGTAGGCAAGTTCAGGGGACCTCACCACTTCTTTTCAAGCAACCAAAGATTAAACACTGTTTTTCAACTTTCTTTCTCCTCAAATCTGCTTACATATACAGAGACAATTTATATATATATATATATACACACACACACACGTGCACACACACACACAGACACATCACATCACATTCTTCACACATTTAGGTTTAAGGTTATGGTAGATTGAAAAAAAAATAGCTACAAGTTCTGTGCAGCTCCCCCTATCAAGAAACAGAGTCTATAAGCTTGGCCCTGTGACTTGCTCATGCCACTGGGACATCGGCAAACAACAGAAGAAGCAGCTTTAAAGAGAGCATGCATATGGGACCTTGTGTTCTGTTGCTGCTTTCGGAACTCTACAATCATGGGAAGAAGCCCCAACTGGTCTGCTGGATGAAGAGAGACATGTGGCTTAGTTGCCCCCATCACTCCAGCTAACTGCCAGCAATATAAGAGGGGTCATCCAGGACCCGGCAGTCCCCAGCTGGCTTGCCAGCTGACCACAAAAGCATGAGTGGGCACATAGAATAGAGAAGAGACATCCCAGCTAAACCCTGCCCAAATTATCAACCCACAGAATCACAAACAATAAGTGGTTTTCTTAAGCCATCAAGTCTTGGAATGTTTTGTTACACAGCAATGATTAATACAAAGGTTGATTGCCAGGTACAATGTCTAACTTAAATAAATAAAACCACAAAGATAAACTTTTAGGTATCAGAGACCTGGTAAAAAAGGTATTTTTACGGAGTAGTAAAGAGGAGTCTTCTCAAAATAGTACCAGCAGGTACTACATATTCCTTAGTTTAGACCTACTTTAATTGGGCTTATCCAATCTAAAAGCAACACCTACTAATTAATTGAACCTAGGACATTCACTCTGACCTGAGGCATCAGAAACCATCTGGTAGAGTAAAATTGAAACATGATCTTGGTAATCATCAACATATCATTAAGACTTCACTCCAACCAACTAAGGACCTCTTCAGGCAATTCCTATAAAACCAAGTGGGACTGTAATTTTTTAATGATTTTGGGAATATCTTTATTCACAATATAAACTGTTTGGTAAAAGATAAACATGTGCATAACAAGTTAACAACATTTGATTGTGATTTTTTTTAACTTTTATTTTAGGTTCAGGGATACACAGGCAGGTTTTTCATATAAGTAAATTACATGTCTCCGGGGTTTGGTGTACAGATTATTTTCTCACCCAGGTAATAAGTATAGTACACAGTAAGTAGTTTTTCGACCCTCATCCCCCTCCCCACTCAAGCAGGATCCAGCGTCTATTGTTCCCTTCTTTGTGTCCACATGTACTCGAAGTTTAGCTCCCACTTATAAGCCAGAACATGAAATATTTGGTTTTCTGTTTCTGTATTAGTTTGCTTAGGATAATGGCCTGTGGATCCATACATGTTACTGCAAAAGACATGATCCCCTGCTTTTTCATGACTGCACAGTATTACATTGTGTATATGTAACACTTTTTAAAAATTCAGTCTACCACTGATGGGCATTTAGGTTGATTCCGTGTCTTTGCTATTGTGAATAGCGCTGTGATGAACATATGTATGTATGTGTCTTTCAAATTCAGGAAATGCAGAGAACACCTATGAAATACTACAAAAGAAGGCCATGCCCAAGACACATAGTCATCAGATTCTCCGATGTCAAAAATGAAAGAAAAAATGTTAAAGGCAGCTAGAGAGAAGGAGCAGGTCACCTACAAAGTGAACTCCATCAGACTAACAGCAGACCTGTCAGCAGAAACCCTACAAGCCAGAACAGATTGGGGACCTGTATTCAACATTCAAAAGAAAAAAAAATTATAACAAGAATTTCATGTCCAGCCAATCTAAGCTTCATAAGCAAAGGAGAAATAAGATGCTTTTTGAACAAGCAAATGTTAGGGGAATTTGCCACCACCAGACCTGCTTTACAAGAGGTCCTGAAGGAAGTGCTAAATATGGAAAGGAAAGACCATTACTGGCCACTACAAAAACACACTTAAGTACATAAAGCAGTGGCACTATAAAGCAGTCACACAAGCAAGTCTGCACAATAACCAACTAAAAACATGGTGACAGGATCACATCCACACATATCAATACTAACCTTGAATGTAAATGGGCTACATGCCCCAATTAAAAGGCACAGAGTGGCCAGTTGGATAAAGAAGCAAAACCCAATGGTATGCTATCTTTGAGAGACCTATCTCACACACAGTGATACACATAGGCCAAAATAAACAGATGGAGAAAAATCTACCAAACAAACAGAAAACATAAAAAGGCAGGGGCTGCTATACAAATGGGATTTTAAAGAGAGCATTGAGGCACTGCATAAAGAAGCACGTGAGTGAGATGGAAGAGGAAATGCTGTTTTGAAAAATCAATACCCGCTATGAGTTGACAATGTTCTGGGATTTAAAGAAAAGGTTATGTATCAATCTGCTTCAGGCAAACCTAAGAGCTCTGAATCTTCATTAAAACTGAAGCTGTTCTGTAAAAGCATTCAGTGAATGCAGCAACTTTCACAGTGTGCTTTCAAACTGAAAATTAATGGGCATGATAGAAAACAATGGAAGAAATACAGGGCATTGTCCCCAGGTTGTTGTATAAATCCAAACCAATGAATAATTTAAATGCATATTGAAGGCTACAAGTCCAGAAAAAAGTAGGACATGCAGCAAATCTCCTTATTGGTGGTCTAACTGGGACTCAGGAAGTAGACTACCATAAGTCACAATATATCTCAAACATCACCTATAATGGCACATTGTTACAGAGTTTCCAATCCTCCATGATTGACATTGACGGCAAATCATTTCCACTAAGCCAGTCTTGTGGGAAGGCGTGCTACTGAAGGAACATGTCATCAAAGCTATCTCAAAGTAGAGAACTAAAAACAACAAAAGTCAAATATGAAAAGGAAAGAACATTTCAGGGACTATAATGTCACCAGAGCCAGGTGAAAAGAAACAACATCAAAGGAATCCATGACATATAATCATCAATGCAGGAGGTTTTCAGGGAATCAGGTGGTAAGAAAAATTGCTAGTAGGCATTGGGGACCCCAGAAATGAGAAGCGCTAATCAAGAGAAACTACCTAGGCTGAAGGGTGCATAGCTGTCATGTGGTTATGTCTGCATTTCTCATTTGAGTCACAGGAAAGGAAGTTTCTTTAATTAGGTGCATCCATCCGGCAGACATCAAATCAAATAAAATCATAAGCTTCAGTCACAGGTAGTTCTCAGCATCAATTTCAAAGAAGTGGATTGCTGGATCTACAGAATGAAGCAAAGACAGAAGAAGGGGGCTCCCTACCTAGATGTGGTTCAATACCCTTGGAAGTCAGAGTTGTGCTTCTCTGTGCTGGGAAGTAGGAAACGTCTATTGGTCAAGTATCATCCATTGAACTATAATGAAGGCCACCTTTCATGCCAAGCTTTGCGGCATCCACTTAGAGATCCATCTCAGGAGCTGTGCTGAGACAGAGGAGTCTGGAATCTTGTTCTTGTGATTGGTTCAAACATAAGTGAGAGCCCAGGTTTGCACCTAACTTGGGATGTCACATGTAGGCTTCTGAGGATTAGGGTTAAAATATCACCTCCGCCTCCGGTTGTTTAAACTCTCAATGCCTCCATTACCTTATCCTTAAATAAAAGAATAGGAATACTCCAACGGGGGGCAAGTAAGAGAAAATAAGTGTCAGGTGTTTGGCACACAGTCTATTATAAATGCAGTAAGCTTTCATAGATGGTCGCTACTCTAGTCAAAGCCAGATGGGATGAAGTCACTCTCTGGGTCAACAGAGCTGAATCAATGTGGCTGACAAATCCCAATTTAATATATTAATTTGAAGTGGCTATTAACACAGCTACCACTTGAAAAATCTGGTTAGAATACCTAATGGGTACGATGTACATTATTTGAGTAATGGCTACCCTAAAAGCCCTGATTTCACCACTATGCAATCTACACATATAACAAAATTATACTTACACTTCATAAGCTTATACAAATTTTTAAAAACAGAAAAATTTTTCAGTCAGTTATTTACCCTTGGTGAGTCAAGGCCACTTTTGACCCCATTTACTATTTACTCTGAGCTAACAGAGGCTCCAGCAGGTCCCAATTGCCTGGGTTCAAGTCCCAGCTTCATCCTTAACTGGCTGTATTGTCATGGGCAGAGAAATGACAACAACCATGGGTCCCACTTCATAAGGACTATGGGGATTCAAGAAGCCAATTCAATCAAAGAGCTTTGCCCAGCATCTGGCACTTAAATAGTTATCACCGGAGTCACAGAAAGCCACCATCAAGGCAAGCAGTCGCTTAACCCTGCAAGAAGTTGAATGTGCACCCATTATTCAAGAATGCCCACTATGGCCATTTCATCTCACCTCCAGTCCAACTCTAACCTTGAACCTCATATAAAAAGAATCAAAACACAAATGTAAAAATGTCCTCAGTGGTCTTTCCCAAGTAACGGAATATCTAATGTCTGCACTAATGCTCCACCATTTTATAGATTTCAAGGTGGAGGACCATCTGTATCATGTCATTTGAGCTTCACAAGCCAGTTATGTTTGTCTGCATTTTAAAGGAGAGAAAAGTAATGCTGATAGAGGCCAATGGCACAGCTGTTAGGAGGCAAAGCTGGTACTTAAATTCAGCTCTTCTCAACGCTAAGCTCAGGCCCCTTTCCATCCAGCCAAGGAAGAAAGGCAAGGCATGCAGGATTTCAGTTCTAAAATCCAGATTCACAGACATTCTCAACAGTGAAAGAAAACAGTGATTGGAACATAATAATTTTCAACCACATAATAAGAGTCAATGGCTTTGTTACAAAATAGTGGTAGGGAGGTCCCCATCTGACCCTCCAGGGCCATAAGCTTGATGAGAATGTTCTGATACTGTGCTGGCAGGGCTGCAAAAAGAGCTGTCCTCAGAAATGCATAGGTTAGTGACGTTAAGTTGTTACCAGCTGCCATTTGCAACTTTCATTCCAGGCAAGATGACGTAAAATGATTTCTGCTGTCCTCACAGACTCTGCTAACTCCTATTTTTAGTAGGCAAATCTCACACCTTTTCAATACTACTGCAGCAAAGAATGAGTTCTGAATGATTTGAATTTTGAGGGAAAGTCAGGGAGTGGTGGGAGCAGAAATCTCTTACAATTAAAGACCAGTTCATTAACATTTTCATACCTATGGATTAGCCAATTTAAGTGAGGTGAAAAAGCAGCCTTGTGAATAGATTTGTAATATCAGGAATCTCATAAAAATTTCATGCTCCACCAGCAAGTGCCCTTGGCTTAACAGCAGTGTCCTTCCTCCCCTTGTATTAATTTCTCAGGTCAGAAGCCTAAAGAAGGCAAATATCACGAATTCTACCTGAATACCCCCACAACTTACAATCAAACAAGATGAAGATGGAGAATGGCTGTGGCCACAGTTTGGAAGCAAGCTTAGGAAAGGTACCTTAGCGTCTGGACGTCTAGCGGAGCCTGACTCAGCTCCTCACGCCCTGGGCAGTGCCCTCTCATCCTCCTCCCTCCCCTGACTCCCAGGATATCGCCCTCACCCTGCAACCTCCCGACCTCCCAACTCATTGCTGGCTCCTCTGCCCTCTCCTGTGGCCACTACTACCTCCAACCTCAAAGCAAGAACTCTGCAACTCTCTTCCAATTTTTTCCCCTTTCTTTTTACACTCTCACCCTCTCCTATCTTGATGGCTTCCATGACTTTCTCTAGCATCCACACAATGGGAACTCTCTATATATTTTTTCCCCTGGTTTCAGCCTTGTTCCCACATTCCAGCCCCAAGTAAGAACCATTTACTGACACATCCATGTTGCTCGGCCTGCTGTACCCAAGCCCTAAAGAGGGTCCTTATGCACATTTCCCATTTCCTCTGAATCACCCAGAGGGTGAATGGGTCCTCTGACTCCATTCACACCCTTGTTCCCCGCATCCAACTGACAACTGAACCCTGATGATCCCGATCCTCACATAAACGTTTAACCCATCCTTTCATTCCCACACACAAGTTCATGCCTTTATTTCTATTGGTACTTGCTAGAAGATCTCTATCTTTTCATCTCTTTTTGACCATAATATATGCCAAATACTATGAGAATAATCTGTCTAAAATACATATCAGTTCACATATACCCAATAATGCCAAATGTCTGCAAGTCTTCATAATCCAAACTCCTTAGCATCTACATTCTCCGCACATGTGTCCCCATGAGCATTTTCAGCCTTACTACCTATTGCTGCATCTAATGCATCTTATCCTGCAGCAAACTGGATCCACTCTTCTTTGAACTCCTCCCCCATGACCCAGGACTTCCCCCAGGTATAAATCCAAACAATATTTCAGTGTCCAACTCATTGGAAATTCCGAACTATTGTTCAGAATTTTATATGAACTACTGTTCATATAAAAATTCAATCAATTGCCATCCTCAATACTTCAAGCATTTTAATTAATTAAGTTCTGTCAATGCCCTTCAACAAAAGACTACTAAGGACACACCTGTAGTTGAACAAGTTGAGTTTATTACCCATTGCAGTTAGAGAGACTGCACGCCATGGGAATCGTGGAGTGTCTCAATTAGAAGGTGTTAGATGGGATTTATTATAGGATTTGAACTCTGGTTAGGTGATTTGGGGAGATTTCACTCTAGAGTGAATGCTGGATGCTGTCAGAAAGCAGGAGCAATTCTCATCTAAAGAATGGGAAGGCTAGAGCAAGGCCAATGCTGTATTTGGTAAAGAGGAAGCTGTCACTCTACATATGTGACACTAAGAACTGAGAGAAAGTGGATACTTGGTATTTTGCGGGTTGCAGGGTGACCTTGTTTTTGTATTGGACAAAATTATAAAGTGGTCTTGTTTTGCCTGACTCATAGCCTCTGAATGGTCATATCCAATATCCGTGTTATGTGGAATTGTTGATGTCCTTAAGTCCAGCAGAAGACATCACAGCCCAGCTGTAAGCATCAGACCAGCTCCTAACAACCTCAAGGTCTACCCGTAAGTGCGAAGCAAGCTCCTGACATCAGCGGCTGCTCTTCTTTTTCTCAGTTCTCAGCATCATCATGATGTCAATATACAGATGTAAACATTCTCTAAAGCAGAGCACAGATTATGAAGAGTAAAGCAAACTCCCCCTTGCTGCAGATGCAGCTGGGTGATCAGGATTCCATTTGGGGTCCCAGTGGTGAGGTGGGCATCATATTTTGGAATACAGAAAAGGAAGGACATGAGGGCAGGATTAGGATCTGGGGAAAAAAGGTAATATATTCTATACAATCTACGACTCTCAAGAATAGTGTGATATGCAGATCAGAAACCCCCTACAGCATGTTAAATATAAGAATGCCTTCATCGGCCGGGAGCAGTGCTCACGCCTGTAATCCCAGCACTTTGGGAGGCCAAGGCAGGCAGATCAAGAGGTCAGGAGATGGAGACCATCCTGGCTAACACAGTGAAACCCCATCTTTACTAAAAATAAAAAAATTAGCTGGGTGTGGTGGTGGGTGCCTGTAGTCCCAGCTACTAGGGAGGCTGAGGCAGGAGAATGGTGTGAACCTGGGAGGCGGAGGTTGCAGTGAGCTGAGACTGCACCACTGCACTCCAGCCTGAGCGACAGAGCAACGCTCTGTCTTAAAAAAAAAAAAAAAAAAAAGTCTTCATGCTGTTAAACTAGATAAAGTTTTTCTGGTTAATAACAGATGAAAGTTGTCCACTATACTTACTATACTTATCCAAAAATGTAAAGGCACGTGGGCCTTAGTGAGCTAAATGTCTTCAAACCTTTGCAGGTATATTTATTTCTTTATTGCTGTTCAATTGCTATTAAAATCCTGACCATTAAGTCTTATCCTTGATCCTGTTTCCAGCAAATATTATCGGCCTACTGATATTTTCAGGTCTGAGTTTAACAGAAGGAGCAGTGTCAACTGTGTCTTTCGGGACATGCAGACCAGAAATGCAGCTCACATGTAAGGCATATGTAGAAAATACAAAAAAAATTACATCTAAAATCCTTACAAATATAATTTTCTTTCAAAAAATTTCACTTGGAAAAAGTCTACATTTCCGTTGGTTTACAGCCTATTATATATCTGGATGATCTAATTGAGTTACCAGCCCTTTGGTGAAGAAGAATGGGCAGAGGAACTTGGTTGGCAACTGTGCCATGTCTAGTCTGGGATTTCAACTGCAGTTGAAATGATGAGCATCTTAGATCTTGCTTGTTAAAAAAATTATAAACATATTTCCACGTAAAAATCTCCAATGCCCTGTCCCTTAAATTCCTTAAATAGTAATATGTGAGGCACATTCTATAATGGCAGGGTTAATTCAATTCCACAAGTTTAGAGTAATAACTCAAGTGCAAACTATCTTCCTTCCTGCCAGGGACTCCTTCCAATACCGGTCATGTACAGCTATTATCTGCAGAGGCCACCATTGTATTGAGAACACAAGCAATACCGTGGCTCCCATCTGCAGGGGAAATGGCACCCCTACCCCAGCGAGTTCCACCTCATCCTGTTTGTAGCAGCTCCAAGTTCTCACTTTCTTCAGCAGATTTCAATTTGCAATTTTTAAGAGAATGGGTAGCCTATCACTTAACACTGTCACTGGAAGATAACATTTCAGTAATTACTCAGTGCTGACATTTTATTATTTAATCTTAAAATCCCATCAGAAATCCCTAGCCCGATAAGCTACAAACGAAGTTTGAAAATAAAACACCCGGCAAATCTGATTTGCAGTAATCAAAATGGCATTTTGTCAGATGGGAACTAATTATCAACCTGACATGATTTCAATCTGCTGCCATTTTATGAAATGAGATCCGTTTGCTCTCTGTAAAGAAGATCAGCCTTGCTGCTCCATAGCTAGATGCCCAATTTCACCTATTCTCGTGAGATTCTTCCATTATGCAAACTGGTGGTGAAGCAATTACATGCTCCAAAAGATGAAGACGAGAAATTTCACATTCACAGACTTGTCATGTTCACCTCTTAAAAATGTAAGTTCTTGCCAGGTGTTAAGGTGCCTTTTTTATTTTACACAGTCACTTAACAATCTGAAGAAACATCCCCTCTGAAGGCAGTTTCAGCTCCCAGGTTCAACAAGAGGGCGCTGTCATGATTACAAGGCTCTGCTTTGAGACTGCTGAAAAAATGAAGGGATCATGTTCATTCCACGAACAGAATGCACACGTCTTCAGGCTTTTCAAGGCTATTCAGGGGCTACTGCTGGACCACAGACAATTATCAAGTCAAACGCTCCAAGTGGGCATGAATGTTTTAGCAGAGAATAGACGGAAGGAAAGTGGAACTTAAACAGGAGTGATTTCACCCCCACATCGCTCGAGAATCCTGCTGGAATCCCCACGGACAGAAAGAAAGAAGAGCTTTCACTAGTCCATGCCAGGAAATGGGCTGCCTGCCTCTCATTTCATGCTCTGACATATAACTCTCCTCTCTTTTCTGATAGAGGGGAAAACTGAGTCCCAGAGATGCCTGTAAATTTCCTATGGTTTTAGTCAGTAAGCGAGGATGTTAGAGAGGTCCTTTCTACCACTCTCGGCTGCCTCTCCCAATGTGGAAAGAGAAACATCAGGCAGTATATTTTCTATTTGGTTGCCTCACACGTGTTGAAAAACTCTATTTGGTATTATTAAAAAACACTATTTATCTCTAACTCCCTTCAATTTTAAGTTTTAGAAATCAACTAACTATAAGAAAAAGTTTGGGTCAGGCATGGTGGCTCAGGCCTGTAATCCCAGCACTGTGGGAGGCCGAGGCAGGCAGATAACCTGAGGTCAGGAGTTCAAGACCAGCCTGGACAACATGGTGCAACCCTGTCTCTAGTAAACATACAAAAATTAGCAGGGTGTGGTGGTGGGAGCCTGTAATCCCAGCTACTTGGGAGACTGAGGCAGGAGAATCACTTGAACCCGGGAGGCAGAGGTTGAAGCCTGGGCAACAAGAGCAAAACTCCATCTCAAAGAAATTTTTAAAAAGAAAAAGTTTGATATAATTAAGAAAAGAAGTCAGAGGAGAAAGGGAGGAGAAAATTAAGTTGTTTTCTGGTCTTACAATATTTAATTCTTCTTTCTGGGGCTTCACAGAGAGAACAGAACTCTCAGGAGACAGGTAATAAAGTATTAAGGAAGTTTTTGTTCAGAATGCTGCTGAGGGGTATTTTCACATGTGTTACGACATCCAGAGCAGAGCTGGGAACAGCGTGCGCGTGAGTCAGTACGTGAGTAAGCCTCTTTTCTTCCAGCACAATTGCAGCTTGTTTAGTTTGCAAACACAAGTTGTCTCAGTGATCCACATTCCCAATAGGTAAGGGCGAGCGCCACACTGCCTCCTGCCACAGCACACGCAACTCACAGCACGTGAGCCCGAATCCACATGGAAGAAAACTGGACCCTCTGAGGGGCAGCTATTCCTATCTCCACCCTGGCTCTGAAGGAGAGCATGGAGGTCAACCAAGAAAAATATCCTCATGTCAAACATAGTGGAGAAACTGTTTCACTTCAAGGTTTATGAGATCCAAAAATGTTACTGTGATAGTTCATTTCGGGTGTCAACTTGGCTAGGCCATGGTTCTTAGATACTCGCTCAAACACTAATCTAGATGTTGGTATGAAGGTACGTTTTAGATGAGATTAACGTTTAAATCAGCAGACTTTGAATGAAGCAGATGACTCTCCAGAATGTGGGTGGGCTGCATCCAAACAGCTGAGGACCTTAAGGACAAAGACTGAGGTTTCCCAAAGAAGAAATAATTCAGCTCAAAACACAACACAGAAACCTCGCCTGAGTTTCCAGCCTGCCAGCTTCCCTACGGATTTTGGACTTGTGAGTCCATACAATTGCATGAGCCAGTTACTTAAAATAAATCTCTCTCTCTCCTCTCTCTCTGTCTCCTGTTTCTCCGGAGAATCCTAACCACTAACATTGTTACAAAGCAGATTAAACAGCCCTATTCCCTCTGAATTTCAGAGCAGAGAGGAAAGAGGCACTTGGCAAAATATCAGTTGCTTAGAAAATCGGGGAATTAAAAGTCTATGTGAAAAAAGGCTTTTCAACACCATTCAAGTGCCAAATTGCATTTCTCAGTAACTTTTTGAGTTATTCATGAGTATGAGACATGCCCTTTGGAAGTTCCAGGCCAGGCACTGGAGCAGCGAAGCCAGGGACACCTGCATTAGAATCTGGGCTCAGCCCCCATTCTGGGTGTGTAGCCACAGGCACATGACTGAACCTCTAGAGGCATTTCAAACCTTGGTGTAAATGTGACACTAAAAAGACCAGAGATGTGAAGCACCCAGCTCAGAATCTAGAAAGATCAGTGCTCACTAAATAGTGGCTTAGGGTGATTGCTGCTGATACAAAAGCTATTAATAAAACACAGTTCCTCCCAGCCCTAAGGAGGACAGAGACACATACAAGGATAATTAATGTTCTGTTTCCAAGACCACAAAAGTGATATTGTAGGTGACTGTCGGAACCCAGAGGAAGCAAAACTGAGTCAGCCCCAGAAGTAGAAGTTTGTACAGTGAGGTGGGGTAACGGGGAGCATGCATTCCAGCTAGAGGCCATTGCACCAGCAAAGCCACGGTCAAGCAAAACCAGATACTGGCCAGCCATACTGACTGGCCAGGGAGATGTGTGGGGATTCATTGTGCTGGGAAGCTTTCTAAAGAGCCAGCTCGTGTAAGGATGGAGACATGCACAGAATAGAAACGAGAGGAAAGGGCTGCCCCGTGCATTCCTTTCTGACTACACTAGTGGGTTGTGCACACACAAAATTTTGACTAGTAATCACTCACTTCTAGGTATCAAAACCTCCATAATTAAAAATCTGTAATGCAAATGCAGAAGGCATTTGGAAATTAAATGGTAAAAGTTTTAAATTCTTACATAGGGAGCCAGTGATATAACATAATGTGCATCGAGTAACAATTTTAATAGATGACACAATTCTGAATGTACTGCACTGCACTGTGCTTTTCATGCACATTAAAATGAAAGAAGATATTCTGTTAACTTAAGCACACGATAGTAAAAGATACACAACACAGTGAAAGTTCTGCAGTGACTTACAGTAAATTGTTAAAAATGCTTAGCCTGTGATGAGATTAAGCCTGTTTTCAATTTTCTTTATTTTGCTTGTTTTTTCTGCAATGAATGTGAGTTGATCATGAAATGATGAAAGAGTATTTTTTTAACCCTGCCAAGAGTAAATCTAAAAAAGAAAGTGTGTCATAAATGAGTGGAATTCACTTTTATTCACAAGTATATCAGTAAGTATACTTACTTACAAGCATACCAGTAAGTATACCACTTTTATTTACAAGTATACCAAGATGCAAAAGAAAAAGTAATGGTCTTTTGAGATTGGTTTGAGATTGAGAAAAAGAAGATTTACTGTGTAGGGGCGGTACCCACCTGGATCACAGAGGCATTTGTAGCTGGTGCCCACGCTGCGGCACGTGCCATGAGCACAGGGGCTGAGGGCACAGAAGTCAATAAGCTGGGCACAGGTCGGCCCTGTGAAGCCCGGGCTGCAGCTGCAGGTAAAGTGTACCCCGTCCACATAGCAGGTGCCATTGTTCTGGCAAGGAGACGAGGCGCAGGGGTCCACCTTTTCTTCACAAGCAGATCCGAAGTATCCTGTGAAAAAACACATGAGAGCTTAAAAAAATTAAAACACATTTGCACATAATAACTAATCAACTGAGTCTGCGCCACTGTATATTCATAACAATTAATTCATTCATAGCTTCCAGATATGTCACAACCCAACGAGATAGGTAGGTTGTTTTTCTCACCTTTAGTAATGTAGGGTTAAAAATATTAAGCCCCACAATTCCATTTTTATTGAAATATAAGGTATATGACTGTTTAGGAGTACATACATACGTGTACATGAATATATTTGTGTGCACACATGTGTATATGAACATGTGTGTATACTCTAGAAATATATCAAAAATAAATTAATGGTAATTTCCTAAAGGAATATGGGATTTGGATCAGCAGAGGGCTCTCCCCTCTTATTTTGTATACATTAATGGGGAACACATTTCTTATTCTGCTTTAATAGAGATGACATAATCCTGAATTCAAAAAATTAAAACCATATCAAATAGTAAACAATGAAAAAGTCTCTTTTTCATCCTTGTCCCTTTGTCTCTCATTCCCTTCTCTACAAGCAGCCACTGTTAACAGTTTCTTGAATATATGCTTTTTAAAAAGTTGATTGTTGTAAGAGAAACAAAAGTGATCTACCCACACAATGAAATACCACTCAGCAATAAAAAAAAAAAATAAGTACTGACACATCATATGACATGAATGAATGTCAAAAGCCTTATGCTAAGTAAAAGAAGCTAGGCATGAAATACTACATATTATATAATCCCATTTGTAAGAAATGTGCAGGAAAAGCAAATCTGTAGAAAATACAGAAAGTAGATAAATGGTTGCCTATGGCTGGGCCGGAAAGAGGAGTTCACTGCAAATGGACATGAGGAGTCCACTGGGGTGGATGGAAATATTTTAAACTTGGATTGTGGTGATAGCTGCACAACTCTGTAAATTTACTAATATGCTTTGAACTGTACTTTCAAATGAATGAATTTTATAATGTATAAATTGTACATTTAAATAAAATTTTATGTTATATAAAATTATGTAAGGCTGTTAACTTTTTCTTTTAAATATGGTTACTGTGTAGGTGATTTTTATCTTGCTTCCTGTGTATCTGATTCAGTATTTCTTGTTAAAAAATTATACATGTGCATATGTGTGGGTCTCTACATCTGTGCATACATGTAGGTATATATGTTTAACAATGCTTTCCATAAAACTATACTTCTTTCAATACTTTAAGAGCAGTTTGAAAATTAAAGATTATTCAAATTTTAGAAGTAAAAGTTAAATAATTTCACTCACATATAGTTTGTATTCTAATAGTCTATTACACTTCTCTTGTTTACATTTAAGTTTATATTTACTCATCTTCTTATAGAACTCCTAGCAATACTGACAATTTTTGTTGTTGTTAAGGACACATTTAATATGTAAACAAACCAAAATAACTCCCAGATTTAATTATGTGAAGCACCACTCATAAATTGGCATAATCAACTTGGTATTTCTCTGTGCAGTATAGAAATATAAAATTATCCTCCAAAAAAATCCAATGCTATTCAGCATTTTATAAAATTCCTGGTAGCTTTTAAATCTTAGAAATCCTACTAAAAATGTACCATACAATCAGTTTTAATAACACTTGAATTCTCCAAAAAGTTTCTTGGCAGCCTCAAGTGGAATATAATTCTACCCATCATGAGATATGTTCCATTTTACTCTGATTGAAAAGAAGATACTTAAACATTTTTCAACATATGACAGTACTATATGTTACCGTCACTATTTAACATGATTTCAAAAATAGGATTTAATATCTCAAATCTTTTAATTTTAGAAAATAAAATAATTTTTATCTGTCTAGAAAATGCAGCATAGCTGCTTAAAATATTAAAAGGCCATTTGATTTGCTCGAGCATGACACTAACAGTCATTCAATATTTTTTTCTTAATATGAAGGAATAATTTTGAGAAATGAATTGACCAAGCCACCCCACAGCTTGCATTTAGTTAGATAGTGACCCAAGATTGCATCTTATGACTTGAGAGGAAAAAAAAATGGTGGGGGTGGGCGGTGGCCAGTGGGGAGCAGTGCAGGTTCTATGTTAACCTTGTGGATGCACTGATTTCTTTACAAGAAATTCAGGCTCATGATAAATTCCATACCCAAGGCTGGGTACCAGTTTGCCCAAAACAGCAGCTCAAGGTGAATCAGAAAATCATGTTAATGCTCAGAAATAGAAATCAATTTATTTTATTTTATTTTATTTTATTTTATTTTATTTTGTTTTGTTTTTTGAGACAGAGTCTCACTCTGTTGCCCAGGCTGGAGTGCAATGGCACAATCTCAGCTCACTGCAACCTCTGCCTTCGGGTCAAGCGATTCTCCTGCCTCAGCCTCCTGAGTAGCTGTGATTACAGGAGCATACCACCACGCCCGGCTAATTTTTGTATTTTTAGTTGAGACGGGGTTTTACCATGTTGGTCAGGCTGGTCTCAAACTCCTGACCTCGTGATTTACCTGCCTCGGCCTCCCAAAGTGCTGGGATTATAGGCGTGAGCCACCGTGCCTGGGCACAGAAATCAAATTTAAGAGGACATTTTGATTATTTTTATTCCTCCAGAAGAACTGAACTAATGATGACAGAAGGTGACAGTTGAGAACTGTCAACTCTGTCAACTCTTCTAGTTGAGAACACAGAGAAGAGAAATGATCATAGGAACCGTATCCCTGAAAACTCTATGAGATTAGGTGGGTGAGAACTTGATGGAAAGAATATCTAGGGAGGGTCAAAGATAAGAAAAATCAGGAACAAGAAGCTTATACCTACATTAGCAGCATAAAAATGAAAATTACTTAGAACTACTAGAACCCAGTAGAAGAGTTAATATTAAATATAGTTCTCAGTGGAGGTTGATAGTTAAGCATTGGATTAGCAATGTCATGGGTTAAATTGTGTCCCTCCAAAATTCATATTTTTTAAAATTAGCTTTCTCTGGTTGAGTAAAATTCATATTTTGAAGCCCTAACTCTCAATACCTCAGAATGTGGCTTTTCAGGGATAGTGCCTTTAAAGAGGTGAGTCAGTTAAACTGAGGTTGTTAGGTTGGGCCCTAATGCAGTCTGACTGGTGTCTTTATAAGCAGAGATCAGGACACAGAAAAAGACACCAGAGATGCCTGTGCACAGAGGAAAAGACCTTGTGAGGAGGAAGCAAGAGGGTGGCCCTCTGCAGGCCAAGGAGAGAGGCCTCAGAAAAAATCAACCCTGCCAGCACTTTGATCCTGAGCTTCCAGCCTCCAGAACTAGAAGTAGATGAACTGCTTATCAGCCTCCAAAGCTAGAAAAAGATGTCTGTTGTTTAAACCTGTAGTCCTTGGTCACAGCAGCCTGAGAAGACTCATACAAATAGGGAGCATAAGGAGACAGGGAAGCAATGATTAGGATCTTGTGTTTGATTCTGTGTTCACCACCCCAGCAGTCTGAGTGACCATGGCAAGGCCCCCTTTCTCCCATCGTCCACTGCCTCTACCTGGAAAACAGGGCTGAAACTGTTTTCTTTACAAAGTCACTGTGGGTTCTGAAAAAAATTCATATCAAACTTCCTAGTACAGTTCCCAGTCCAAGGCTGGAAGAATGAATGAATTAAAAATGCTAATAATAACAGCAACAGGCCAGGCATAATGGCTCATGCCTATAATCCTAGCACTTTGGGAGGCTGAGGCGAGTGGATCACCTGAGGTCAGGAGTCCAAGACCAGCCTGGCCAACATGGTGAAATCCCGTCTCTACTAAAAATACAAAAATTAGCCGGGCGTGGTGGTGCCTGCCTATAATCCCAGCTACTGGGGAGGCTGAGGCAGGAGAATCGCTTGAACCCAGGAGGCAGAGGATGCAGTGAGCCGAGATAGCACCACTGCACTACAGGCTGGGTGACAGAGCAAGACTCTGTCTCGAAAAATAAATAAACAAATAAATAAATAACAGCAACAGCTAACATCCACTGGAGGCTGATTTGCATCACCTGGTTCTAACCCTTTAGGTGAATTATTTCATTTAATCCTACTATTATAGTAGGATGTAAGAACTATAATAGCCCTATTTTACAAATGTGAAAACAGTGACATGAGAATGTGAAGTAACCTTTTCAAGTCTAAATAGCTAGTATATGGCAGAGCTGGGACACCAAAGCCAAGTGCTTACACGTCTCCTACACTGCACAGAAGAGAAGTGAATGACAAACCAGTTAAGATGTTATGATGTGTAAGCAAAACCAGGACTTACGTTTCTATCCTGTTTGTGTCTTGGTGAAAGAATAGAAGATTTACTGATCAGGTCAAAATAAAGGAAAAAGTGAATTTTAGAAAGGCAATCACTCTAGCTTTATGTCAATATACTCAGTTATAAATAGTAATATAAGCCACACAGAATAGTCCAAGTAGAAATAAAAATGGGTAACAAGGAGACATAAAGGGTCATGGCTTTGGAGAGAGCCAATATTTCAATAAGAAGAGAAGTGTGGAAAATGAACAATAATGAGAGCACTGATCAGGCCAGGTCACGACTGGTCTTATATGTTACACTTGGGAGCTTACATTTCATTCTGAGGCTACTGGATATCATCTATTTTCATTATTTATATCTCTAATTATAGGCAGTGTGGAGAGGGAATCAGAAGAGGTTGAGACCGGAAGCATGAAACCAGTTGTTTACTCGAATAATTGAGGTTGAGGGCCAATTTGTAGCAATAAAGATAAAGAATGTGAAATATATTAGAGCATGATTTTATAAGTAAAATTGTCAATTCAGGGACCACTTGGACTGTAGAAGAATGGAAGAGACGACAGTGCCCAGAGACACAATGTAACATGAGTCAAAAATGCAAATGCCAGCAGGAGTCCGGTAGATAATGTTGATACAGAGGGTGGATCAGGTGTAATACAGTAGGGACTGGCAGGGTCTGTGGCAAACTGGAGAAAGCATGCCCCTTCCAAAAAAGACAGCCGCCATAACCTGCAGCCAGTTCAAAACACGGGGCCGGGTACCACATCTTCTGAGTGTTCAAGAAAAGTCCGAAATCCAAATTCTTGTTTGAGCCTTGTCTATTTTATTATTATTTTATTTATTTATTTATTTATTTTTTGAGATGGAGTCTTACTCCATAGCCCAGGCTGAAGTGCAGTGGCATGATCTCGGCTCACTGCAACCTCCGCCTCCTGGATTCAAGCCATTCTCTTGCCTCAGCCTCCCAAGTAACTGGGACTACAGGCACTTGCCACCACGCCCAGCTAATTTTTGTATTTTTAGTAGAGACAGGGTTTCACCATGTTGGCCAGGCTGGTCTTGAACTCCTGACCTCAGGTGATCCACTCGCCTCAGCCTCCCAAAGTGCTGGGATTACAGGCGTGAGCCACCACACCCAGCCGAGCCTTGTCATTTTAAACTGTTGATAAATCATTTCTCCAGCAAATAAAGCATATGTATGGGCCCTGTATATGTGGCTTCTCTGTGTGAGTTAATGTTAAAGAGCTTTGAACCAAGGGGAATTGGATTTAAACACCATCTCAGCCCACTAAACTGTGGGACTTTGGGCTAGTACTTAATCACTCTGACTTTCTGCTTTTGTATCCACGAAAGAAAGATATTAATGCCTACAATTTTCATTTCTTATGAAGCTTAACTGCAAAAATCTATGCAAAGCACTTGGCACAGTGACTCTCCAGTTGTAAGTGTTAATAAGAAGCAGCAATAATTATAATGTAATTTCCAGGTTTTCAGATGGGGGGACAATGTGGATAGTGTTGTTATCAAATGCAGTGGAAAATACAGGAGGAGGCTGCTAGGGGAGGGTTATGAGTTCAGCTTTGTGCAAAGTGAGTTGAGATGCTTTTGCAGTTGTTCAATAGTCATTAAATATGCAGAACTTGTGCTCAGGAGAGAGGTATGAACTAGACTGTTGACTGGGAGCCATATGCACATGGATGGGAATTGGATTCATCATAGGTATACATGACACCACTTGGGGCAAATGAACAGAGAGACAAGAAAGCTCAAGGCTGGAACTCTGAACAACTGTAACTCTTGTGAGCACAAGAAAGAAGAGGAAACCAAGAGCATGTCTCATTAAGAGACCTCTCCTCTTGTTCTGCAGCTCTCTATAGATCTCACTCTCTCCTAGCACCTACCCCACCCTGTCTGCCTCCTCCATAAGTGGTCTCTGATTTTCTTGAGATCAGGGAATGTAACTTACATGTCTTTGTATCCCTGTTGCTCAGCATGAAGCTTGGAAAATGGTAGGCATTTGACCAGGGACAGATAAATGGACAGACAGGCAGACAGACGGATGGATGAATAGACAGCTAGCTAAGTTTCAAGAAAGAAAGAAGTTGCAGGGTTTGGTCAGGAATAAAATATATTTAAAAAAAAAAAAAGAAAGAAGAGAAACCAGGAGAGAAAGGTGTCACTGAAAACAATGGAAGACAGAATGTGAAAAAATGGCACTGAACCTTGCTTGTAAATCACATGAACAAGCCCACGCCAGCCTGCTGCAAGATGAGAGACGGCATGGAGCAAAGGAAGCTAGCACAGCCGAGGCCATTCTAGACCACTTGACCTCCATCAGTGTGGCCAGTGACCAGCTAAGCTTGCCCAAATTGCTATTGCAATGTACAAGGACTATGAGCTAAATGAGTGGCTGCCATTTTAACCACTAAATTTTGGGGGTGGTTTGTTATGTTATGCGGCAAAAGTTAACTGATAAAATTAATAAGAGCTACAGGATTGTATCTATGTGGGAATACAGGCCAGAGGGAGATTTTTGTTTTGCTTTGCTTTATGGAACAGACTTGAAAGAGTAATTGATCATACACTACAGGAAAATTTCACTAAAGAGATGATCAATAAATGTTTGTTGAATTGAATATCAAAAAGTCCCACTGCTGTTGAATCAAGGATCCTGTGTTTTATTATTATTATTAAAATTTTGCTTTTTCTTATCAATTCAAGAAAATATAATGCAGGATGAGAATGGAACTAATACTTAATATTTTCAGAGTCTGCCAGCATGCCTCAGTATACATACTGAGGAGAGAATACACTTTTGGCATATTATACAGTCTAAAAAAAGAAAGTGGGATATAAAATGCTCTTCTGTTACAAAGAATGACAAAGCAAAAAGAAAATGAATGCAAGGTAAATCTGAATACACTTTGAAGAGATGAATGTGAGGTACCGCAATTACGAGATAATTTTCCTGGCTCACATGATTATTAATGACCGCTAGAAAAGGAAGGCCAGACTTAAAGGCTGAGTCACTTTTGAGATGCTATTGCTTTAACGAGTAAATTCTCCATTTCTTTCTATCACCTAAGCTATTATCTTCTTGTTCATATGACATCCTTTTACAAATGACTCACATCTCCTTCAGACACCCTCTAAGTGACCTTCCCAAGAGAAGCAAGAACAGGTTTTATAATTCAAAGAATGCAGAGCCAGAGAACCAAAGTTTGAATCTTCTTACTACTGTGTGACCTCAGGCTTAATCATTTTTTCTCTAATTTTCTTACCTACAAAATGGCATTGGCTTCTACTATGAAGTCAAGTAAGGTGACACATGTGGTCAATAAATGTCAGATTCTTTTCCCTTTAAACAGTGGTTCTGGGGTAATCTCAAGTTGCCTGCATATTCAGAGTTTGTGGTTAGAGAAAGGAAGCTGGCCTGTCAGTCAGTCTGTGGAATACCATCCATTTTCACATTTGTATGAATCCCTCAGGGTCATGACCCTGGATGTCTATAAAGGGAGATTTCTGGAACTGGGAGGTGCTCACATACTGCTCTCTAAACACACGAACAGTTACTGGGCCATGCAGTGATGCTGGTGAACAGAGGTGGGGTCCCAGGGCAGACAGCCGTGGCAAGAGGTGGGAGGTAGGAGTGTCCCTGAGAACATCTCTGTACAGGCTCAAAAGGACAATCTGCTGAAGTTGTGTTTGTTAATAGCAAACACTTGTATGTACCAGGCACTGTTCCAAGGGTTTTAAATATACTAAGTCATTTAACTCTCACATCAATCCTATGAGATAAGAACTATCATTTCCCTATTGTCAGATGAGAAAATAGGGATAGAAAGATCAAGTAACTTGCCCAAAGTTGCACAGCTAGTAAACGGCAGGTTTGAGATTTGAACCCAGGCAGTCAGATTCAGGTCCAAGCTCCTAACCAGCACTCTGTGCTGTGGCACCCAACACCTGGGGTATAGCAGTATATTAGTCCATTTTTGCATTTCTACAAAGGGATACCTGAGACCGGGTAATTTATAAAGAAAAGAGGTTTAATTGGCTGACGGTTCTGCAGGCTGTACAGGAATCATGGTGCCAGCATATGCTTCTAGTGAGGGCCTCATGGAGTTTACAATCATGGCAGAAGGTGAAAGGGAAAGCTGGCGTATCACAGGGTGAGAGCAAGAGCAAGAGAGAAATGCAGGAGGTGCCACACACTTGTAAACAACCAGCTGTCATGTGAACTCAGAGTGACAACCAATGGGATGGCACTGAGTCACTCATGATGGATCCCCGTGATCCAAACACCTCCCACCAGGCCCCACCTCCAACACTGGGAATTACGTTTCCACATCAGATTTGAAGGGGACAAACATCTAAACCACACCAAGCAGAAAGGCAAAGAATGAGAGGGCAGGTGCTCCAGGGTCTGTCAGGACTCTGTCCCTTCCTGACCATGTGTATCAGAAACTACTTTTTGTTCTAACATCCATCTCTCCACTTCCCATGGTCTTACACTTCTGGTCACATGGCAACATAGAATAATGTCTACCGAGACCAGCCTCTTCTGCAGCTACATGTACATCTGTGATGACCTTCTGAATAACAGACACAAGTGAAAATGTCCTGAAGTCACTTCTATAGAAAATTGCTTGAAAGAAGTTGGCAAGCACCCTTTGCTCTTTCACTATTTTCCCCCTTCATCCATCCTACCATCTAGACCACGCAGATGATGACCGAGTTTTTCCTAAGTTTGGTGAAAAACATCTACCCATACACAATATGCTCAGTGAACCCCAGGGAGAATAAATCAAATATACAGGAATGTCACAGACAAGCTGCTGAAAACCAAAAATTGAGAGAAAACATTAAAAGAAGCCAAAAAGAAAAAAAGACATGATACACACATCAAGCAATAGTAAGATTGACAGATGACTTGTCACCAAGATCTACAGAAGCATAAGATAACAAAATGACATCTTTAAGGCACTGGAAAAATAAACTTGTCAAACAGAATTCTATTTTCAGGGAAAATGACTTCCAGTAATCAAGGTTAATTAAGATATTTTCTGATAAAGAACAGCTGAGAAAATTTGTTGCCAGCAGATCTAGCCACACTACAAAAATACTAAAGAAAGTTATTTAAGCTGAATAGAAATAATAATAGGTGGAAACTCAAGTCTACAGGAAGAAATTAAGGGCCCTAGAAATGGCACTCTGGGGGAATAAATATTCATTTTTTTCTTAATTTCTTTTAAAAATGGTTAAAAGCAAAAAGAACATTGAATTATGATGTTGTAACGTACATAGAAGGAATATACATAACAAGAGAACAAATAATAAGGGAAGTTAATAGAATTTTACTACCGTTAGGTTCTTACATTTTGCATGAAGTGATTAAATGTTGATTCTAAGTAGACTCTCATAAATTAAGGGTGTACACTGTAATTCCCAGAGCAGCCACTAAAACTAAAACAGACGCAACAAAAACCCCAAACCAAAAAACCCAGCAGTATAGCTAAAAAGCCAGTTAAGAAAATAGTATCTTTTTAAATATTCTATTTACCCACCCACCCCCACCACCAAAGAGGGCAGGAATAGAATAAAACAAAGAACATATGAGAAAAATAGAAAATAAATAGCAATGAGGTAGACTTAGATCCAATCATATCAATGTAATATTGAATATAAGTAGACTAACACCCCAATTAAAAGGCATAGATTGTCAGACTTTATTTGGAAAAAAAAAAAGATCTAACTACGTGCTCTCTAAAAGAAACCCACTCCAGTATAAAGACACATAAAAATGGAAAGTAAGGACAGGTGTGGTGGTTCACACCTGTAATCCCAGCACTTCAGGAGGCCAAGGTGGGCAGATCACGAGGTGAGGAGTTCGAGACCAGCCTGGCCAATGTGGTGAAACCCTGTCTCTACTAAAAATACAAAAATTAGCCAGGTGTGGTGGTGTGCACCTGTAATCCCGGCTACTGGGGCGGCTAAGGCAGGAGAATTGCTTAAACCCAGGAGGCAGAGGTTGCAGTGAGCTGAGATCACACCACTGCACTCCAGCCTGGGTCACAGAGCAAGACTCTATCTAAAAAAAAAAAAAAAAAAAAAAAAAAGGAAAGTAAAAGAATAGGGAAAGATACATTGTGAAAAAGAAAGCATAAGAAAACTAGTATTCTCTGTTAAAATCAGAATAGGTAGACTTCAAGACTAAGAACATTATCTGACATAAAAAGGGACACTTAATATGAAAAAGTGAGTAATCCAACAGGAAGCTTTAACAATCCCAAATATGTAGGCGCCTAATAAGAGAGCTTCAAAATACATGAAAGAAAAACTGCCAGCAAGAGAAACAGATATTATCAGAGAAGAAGCCCTTTCTTAGTAACTGACAGAATCAACTGACAAAATGAGCTAGTTTACACAATATTTAAATAACATATTCTTTTCATGTGCACATGAAATGTCATTTTAATAGATACAGAAAAATTATTTGGCAAAATTCAATATGCATTCATCATTTTTAAGAAGAAAGAAAAACTCTCAGCAAACTAAAATAGAAGGTAACATTTGTTGTATCTTTTCGGGTATATACAAAAAAAAAACTATGGCTAATATCACACTTAATGATGAAAGAATAAATATTTTCTCCCTAAGATAGAGAGCAAAGCAAGGATGTCTACCCTCAGCATTTACATTCAATGTTTTACTGGAGGTTCTATATATGCAAAAAAAAAGTAAAAGAAATAAAAAACATAAAGTGTAGAAAGGAAAATAAGACTTATTATTCAACAATCTACGATTTTATACAAAGAAAATCCAAAGAAATCTAAAATAAACATTTGGGGAACTAATAGGTAAATTTAGCAAAATGTCAGCATACAAAGTCAATATACAAAAATCAATAGTGTTTCTATACACTAGTAATAAGCAACTGGAAATTAAAAAATGTTTTACTGGCATTTATAATATTATCAAAAAGCATAAAATAGGATTAAATTTAACAAAAGATATGCAAGATATCCACACTGAAAACTATAAAACATTACTTGAAGAAATTAAAAATACCCAAATAAATGAAGACATATACCACGTTGATGGGTTGGAAGTCTCACTATTGTTAATATTTAAGTTCTATTCAAATTGATTTACTGCAGTACTAATTATTTGGGGATGCCTATTGTTTATAACTAAATCAAATTCTAATTGATAAATTATGTCAGCACAATCAAGTAAGTAGCTCTTATATGTTTTATACATCTCTTATATGTCTGTTATCTTATTTGTTAAAATGGAAATAATAGAATAGCTGTATGCAGCCAGTAGTTATAGTTGTACTAGTAGAAATAGAAGAAGAAAGAAGAGAAATTGTTGTGTTAAAAGTAATAGAAAATTTTTATTGAGTTCTTACTACATACGGGACATTATGCCGAGCAATTGGTATGTATTCTTTCTTACTTATCACAACCACTGGCTCAGGTAGGGTCTACCACCATCTACTTTTTACAGACGAAGGTTCAGAGACTTCGCTTTAGGGAACTAACCTAGAAACACTCATCTAGTAACTGGGAAAAATAACATTCAATCAGGTTTGTCTGACTCCAAATCTGTGCTCTTAAGCCCCAATCTATTTGCTGCTTCTCACAAGAAAGTTCGTGTAAAAGCATTTGACAAGTCGAAAACGCCGTGCTAGCATATGAAATTATGTTCAGATCAGCTGGGCATGGTGGTGTGTGCCTGTAATCCCAGCTACTCAGGAGGCTGACGCAGGAGTTCAAGACCAGCCTGGGCAACATAGTAAAACCCCATCTCAAAACAAAAAAAAGAGGCCGGGCACGGTGGCTCACGCCTGTAATCCCAGCACTTTGGGAGGCTGAGGTGGGTGGATCACGAGGTCAGGAGATCGAGACCATCCTAGCTAACACGGTGAAATCCCGTCTCTACTAAAAATACAAAAAATTAGCCAGGCGTGGTGGCGGGCGCCTGTAGTCCCAGCTACTCAGGAGGCTGAGGCAGGAGAATGGTGTGAACCTGGGAGGCGGAGCTTGCAGTGAGCAGAGATTGCGCCACTGCACTCCAGCCTGGGCAACAGAGCGAGACTCCATCTCAAAAAAGAAAGAAAAGAAAAGAAAAGAAAGAAAGAAATTATGTAATGTTAAACCAATAACTGTTATAAATTCTGTAATTTGACAGCTTTGAAAACTGTTATAAATTCTGTAATTTGACAGTTAAACCCATAAATGTTATAAATTCTGTAATTTGACAGCTTTGTACTTAGCAATTACAAATTTTGAACTCTGTATATTTGCATAAATGTCCTGAGCCTGATTTAACTATTGGCTCTCTGTATTTCAAATATCACATGGAGGATATTTTTTAAAATAATTATGGGCCAGGTGCGGTGGCTCACGCCTGTAATCCCACCACTTTGGGAGGCCAAAGCGGGTGGATCACAAGGTCAAAAGATCGAGACCATCCTGGCTAACACGGTGAAACCCCGTCTCTACTAAACATACAAAAAATTAGCCGGGCGTGGTGGGGGGGTGCCTGTAGTCCCAGCTACTCGGGAGACTGAGGCAGGAGAATGGCGTGATCCTGGGAGGCGGAGCTTGCAGTGAGCAGAGATCGCACCACTACACTCCAGCCTGGGTGACAGAGTGAGACTCCGTCTCAAAAAAAAAAAAAAATTATGAAATTTGAGTCCTAAGGAATAAACATGTGCTACCAACTCCTTACAAAATCAGAACTCTTAAAATAATTCAGATATCAAATTAAGAGCCAAGATGTTTATGTAAGAAACTTTAAGAGAAAATCATAAATGTTTTGGTGTTACAAGCCAATGTGTAATGTTGAGAGCTTTTCAAAAACTATTACAAGCCAATGTGTAATGTTGAGAGCTTTTTGAAAACTATCAGCATACAAAGTCAATATACAAAAATTATATATGAAATATATAAATTGTTATTTTTCTTTAGAGCTGATTGGTTTTAAATACAAACCTAAAGCCATATTTTTAGGAGAACTTTTTTTCATAAGGATGCACAAGGCAACCAGTTCTTACACCGGTAATTTATAAAATCTAACACAATAAGAAACATCTGATGACATTATAAATTTTCAGAACAAAAATTATAGCCATCAAATTTGAATATTAGTTTTTAATATTCAAGATGCAGGCATAGCCTACTAATCTGCTGATGGAGACCAGACATTGGTGGATTGGTGGCTCTTAGCTACAATGCATGTTACAGGTTTGTTGATGGATATATTTTGAAATTTTGAGTCAAAACTAGCTTGTAAACCTGATAGTGATCACAAGAAGGTCAAATGTTACAAACATAGTTTCAAAGTTTAACGGAGACCACATGTGAAACAATATATATTCAGAACAAGCACCTGTGTAAGTGATCCCAAACTCAGATATAGTACTATGTGAGTCTGATTACCCCTTGTAGAAATATAGAAGTCTGTGAGTCAAAGCTAAAGCAAAGATGAGTAAACACATCCCTGTGTTGGAGTTACAGAGTGTAGGGCAGTAGGATGAGTGCTAGTAAAAAGACATTTTACAACACAAGGTGGAAAAGGCCTTGGGTCATCTGTGGCTGAGACGGTCAGAATAGATTTCATCTTCCCCAAACAATTCTAAAAATAAAGCAATATTCTCATTCACTCTATTTTCTCCTTTCTTCCCTTCTCTCTCAATATAAATATACAGACCTACATTATATATACTTTTCAATTCAATCTCCAGACCTAGGAACCTCTCTGCATTGTCCTGTTCCTACATAATGTTATAACTCTAAAAGAAATTATTTGAGCTAGACTTTGGTAAAGTTTCTCTTTTTATTAGCATAGCTCTTTAAGAGCTTTGACTGGTCAATCTAGTAATAATGATCTCTCAAGGTAAGTGTTTTTTAAAATTCCCCTTATAGAAAATTCAAATTAAATTAGTTATGGTGGCAAAGGGTAGAGAATTGGAAAAGGAAATTTAACATTCCTGGGTTCAAGCACATTCATGGACACATTTAACCTCCAAAATATGAAAAACTACAGATAGGAGAACAAATACAATACTGCTATGTAGAATAATGTAACATAAATAAAAATAATAGTAGTATTTATGAAATGACTAAAGGATTAATATGCTATAACAGAGGAATAATATACAGTCCTAACTGGAAGCTAATAAGCAAATATATTTGGATATACAATCTTCCTTGAAGAGTAGAAAATGAAAAACTATTTGGTGATGGTAGCCAAAAAGTGCAAGCAGAAAGATGAACATAGTGATATTTCTGGTGTTCAATAGTGTAATTCAAATGATATAGACCTAAGATGATGGACATAAGGAAATCTTGGAAAGAAAACACAAGAGCTCCAGAGAAAAGGTCTATTTCAAACACATGGAAACAATGGCAGGAGCCAAGAGATTTAAAACAACTGATTTTAAAACAAGGGGAAAGTTTAGAAAAGGATGAAAGATTAAAGAATTACAATGGAAAATAAACAAAATAGAATTACAAAAGAAACCTACTGAAGAGGAATGCAAAAAAAGTAATTTAGCTAGTTGACTTTCCTTCAAATTTTGTGTTTGAACCAATATTAAAGTGAACATTACTGCTGAATTATTTATTATGTAAGTAGAAAGAAATCAATACCCTTGAGATACACCCATTATGGAATCAGATATTTAAGACCAAAAGAAAACATTTCTGGAAGATTTTAAATTGCATGACAATGAAGTCACTCTATGTATTGTCAGAAAGCAATAGAGGTGTCAGAAATTTTTGCAATACTAAAGGAAAATACAGAATAAAGTGACACTGGCATTTTTTGCTGACAGGGTAAAGACAATTCACATCAAAGAAATGATGTGTATAGGCATTTTAAACTCAACTCAGCATTCCATCGCCTTGGCAGATGGTTCCAGTCAGAAACCTAGGAGTCATACCTGATTGTTTTTCTTCTCTTAACCCCCATATCTATCCAATTAGTGGATCTTATAGACACTATCTCCAAAATACATCATGAACCCTAACACTTTCTTGCAACTTGGCTGCTACCATGCTAGCCAAAGATACAACTATTAATATTTTGCTCCCATTATAATAGTTTTCTCTTATGAGATTCCCTGTCCATCTTACCCCTACAACCAATTCTCCAAACAGCAATAATAATTTTCTTAAAATGTTAATATTATCATGACTTCCAGTAATTCCTAGAATAAAATTTGACCTCCTTTCCATAGGCTACAAGTCCCATGTGCTCTAAGCCCAGCTCACCAGTCTTACGCCACATGCTTCAGAAGCTGGCCCCACTGGCCTCCATTCAGTTTCCAGAAATAACAAGCCATTCCTCACCTTGATCCTTGCCACATGCCATTTCCACTGTCCAGAAGCTGCTGCTCCTACCTGCTTACAGAGTTGACTCCTCCTTATGTCTTAATTTTTGACATAAGTGTTAGACAAGCAGGTCTCTCCTGATCGCCTCATCCTAGGTACATATCCCTTTCTTATTCTGTATCACAGTACCCTGCTCACCCCTTTCATAGCACTTTTTATTTGCAATGAAATAGGTGTGTATTGGTTTCCCTGTTTATCACCTGTTTCCCACCCAGAATAAGACCACAGGCTTCTTGGAGCAGGAGCCAGGTTGTTTCCTCTCACCATTGTGCCTTGGCATCCAGCACAGTGTCTGAGCTATGGGAAGTGTGCAGTAAATGTCTGTGGAATAAATGAGTGGATTAAATGAATGGTGTAATAGAGAACATATTCCAACAGATTTGCAACACAATATAGTTAGGAAAAGCAAACTGACAAATATGGATGAGGTTTTAGAAATTACAGTGAGGGAATATGAAAGGAGAAATATTAGTCATTAGATGTTTTTATTACAGATATATAAATGAATAATCACTAGATCAAAATGAAAGTAGAAAATATATTTATTTATTTTGTGATGGGGTCTCGCTTTGTCTCCCAGGCTGGAGTATAGTGGCATAATCATGGCTCTCAGCAGCCTTGAACTCCTGGGTTCAAGTGATCTTACTGCCTCAGCCTCCCGAGTAGCTGAGATTACAAGCACATCCACCATATCCAATTAAATTTTAATTTTTTCATGGAAATGTGATCTCCCTATGTTGCCCAGGCTTGTCTTGAACTCCTGCCCTCAAGGGATCCTCGTGCTTTAGCCTCCCAAAGTGCTGAGATCACAGGCATTGAGCCGCTGTGCCCAGCTGAAGGTAAAACAGTTTATGAAGTATTCTGCGCATAGCACAGGAAAGCAAAGAGAAGGTAGAATCCTGACTCTCAAAGAGCTCATTCTTGTACAGCGGAGACCAGAAGGACATATTTGAGATAATGAGAGAACAAGTTGAGGCCATTTTTCCTTCCTGCAAACATTAATGGAATGATTCCACCCTGGCAGGAAGGGTGGAAGGACCAGCCCAGGCTGTCAAAATGGAATCAGTGTGTGAGGCACCAGCTCTAACTGTGGCAGAAATTCAGAAGGAAGAACCACTATGATGTGTGCAGGTCAGAAAAATCTCATGGGAGAGTTGGCTTTTCCAACTGGGCCTGAAAGAAAGCACAGGAGTTTACTTGGCAGAAGAGGACAAGGAGTGATGTTCAAATCAGAGAAGGGGTTTTGGCCAGTGTGTATGGAAAACTTAATTGGGACCACATTTGTTCCGGTTCTAAGAAAGCAGACAGTTATGCAAGATAAAGAGAAAGGGGAACATCTAGGAAAATCAATTACAAAATCATCAGCTGTAAAAGACCCAATAGGATTGCACTTTAAATGTGACTTTGAATTTTTAAGAAAATCCATTTGAGAGAGTAAAAAATATCTTAAGGACTTTTTCTTGAGCAGAACAGAAAGTCAAAGTTAGATTTAAGACAGGAAAATGAAAAACAGCTAGGAAATCATCAGAAGAATGTTAAATCAACTCTCCCTTAATTTGGAATACATAGAAGGGCATAAGAGATAAAACTTATTTAAAGGATATAGTTATGTGAACAAAAATAATTGGCTATTGACAATGGAGATTTAGAGGTTTGGTCAGAAGGTCTGCATTTCCCTCTGGGTCTTCATTTATCTAACCTAGACTAACTGGGAGCAGCCATGCATCAGGCACTGCTTCAAGACTTTCCATTCTAGTGAGGAAAACATACTATAAAAAAACAAGTAAATAGGTATCCTCAGTCAGGGCTACAGGTTATTGAAGCAGGGTGCGGTGGGTGGAGAATGGCGGGGGCTGTGTAAGATACTGGAGTCAGGAAGACCTAAGTGACACAAGGGGGAGAGAGAGCCATGTGAGGGCCCCTGTGAAGAAGGGTACAGGGTCAGGTGCAAACGCTCCCTGTAGCGTTGGATGTAAGGTGAATGGCTTCCCCCTGGAGGACAATTTCTAAGCCTTTGGCATGTTTGAACAACAACAAGAAGTCAGAATCTGGAGAAAAGGAAAGGAAGAGAGGAATAAGAAATGAGGTTGGAAATTGTGGAAGACAGTGTGGTGATTCCTCAAAGACCTAGAACCAGTAATACCATTTGACCCAGCAATCCTATTACTGGGTGTATACCCAAGGGAATAGAAATCATTCTATTATAAAGATGCATGCATGTGTATGTTCATTGCAGCACTATTCACAATAGCAAAGACATGGAATCCACTCAAATGCCCGTCAATGATAGACTAGACAAAGAAAATACACCATGGAATACTATGCAGCCATAAAAAGGAACAAGATCATGTCTTTTGCAGGGACATGAATGGAGCTTGAAGCCATTGTCTTCAGCAAACTAATGCAGGAACAGAAGACCAAGCACCACATATTCTCACTTATAAGTGGGAGCTGAGCAATGAGAACACGTGATCACAGGGAAGGGAACAGCACACAATGGGACCAGGGGGCTGAGGGAGGGAAAGCATCAGGATAAATAGCTAATGCATACAGGGCTTAATACCTAGGTGATGGGTTGATAGGTACGGCAAATCACCATGGCACACGTTTACCTATGTAACAAACCCACACATCCTACACATGTATCCTGGAACTTAAAATAACATTTAAAAAAAAATAAAAAACAAACAGAATCTCAGCCCCCATCCCATACCTGCTGAATCAGAATATGCATTTAAACAAGATCACTTAGTGATTTGTATGTACATTAAAATTCAAAAAGCAAAAAATAAAAGAAGAAATTAGGTTGGAGAGGTAGCCAGGGATATGTTGGCCCCAGACAACACCTTGGATGAGAAATCAGCAGAGATTCGAAAGGCAGGGAAGGAAAACATGTCATCTGCATTTTAGAGGGATCACTTTTCTCATCCTCCCCCTCAAAAACGCTCAGCTCCCAATAGCACCCCCGTATATCAAGTCGTGTAAAACTTGTCGAAAACTGGTGTGTCCTCTCCCTGGCCTTCTCCTTGTCCTCTTATAGCCAAATCTGTCCACTTCTCTCTATCTCCATTGTCACCTCTGTAATGCATTCAGCATTAAAGCTCATCTAAAGTAGTGTAACAGGCTCCTGACAGGTTTCTCTAATTCTTGTCCTCCCTGGATCCATTCTTCCCCCCTAAACACAGTAATTTCTTCCAAGTGCTAAAATTCTTCTCCTCTCCTGCTACCTGCTAAACCCATTCATGGTGCCCTTGTCCACACTCTTGGGCCATGTGCAATCCACTTAGCCCACTGCTTAAAGGTCTACCTGAGCCGACTCCTACTTCTCTCTCTAGCCTTCTGTCTTCCCTCCATCACATTCTGCAGTACGGCTCTGCTGAACTGCATTTTGTTCCCAGATTTCTGTGTCTCCCTCTCCCTCCCTAACCTCCCCCTGCTTTTCTCTCTTCCTGAAAGAGTCTTTCCTCTGCCTGCAGCCCTACTCATTCCTCAGGTTACTACTTAGTCTTCAAGTGTGTTTGAACATCACTTCCCTTGGAACACTTCCTGACTCTCCCTCCAGCCCTCAGTGTAGGTGAGTGGTCCCTCTTCAGACTCTACCACCTGATTACCCCAGAGGAGCCCTGTCACACCCCTGATCATACTGTCCATGCTGTCTCTCGGGGCCACTAT
The DNA here is from genome assembly GCF_029281585.2 of Gorilla gorilla gorilla. Taxonomy (NCBI): domain Eukaryota; kingdom Metazoa; phylum Chordata; class Mammalia; order Primates; family Hominidae; genus Gorilla; species Gorilla gorilla. The sequence goes on from NC_073235.2 coordinate 132,171,468, forward strand.
TCCGTAAGACCCATGAGGCCAAAGCCACATATGTCTCGCTCACTGCTGAATCCCTTGTGATTAACACAATAACTGCTGCAAGGTAGGTAATCAATAAATAGTATGTGAATTAAGTGTTTTATTACATAAATAATGCCATATTCATATGATAGAAGCAATCATTAATTCTTTAGAATAATACTTAACAATATAGAACATGTAGAGCACGTTGTTCAGTTAAAGACACTCATTACAAAAGCGAATACACAGTCAGATCCGATTTTGGTTTTCTAAAAAGGGCATTAATAAAGTGACCTTAAAGATGTTCACCTAAAATGTAAAGTGATTTTTCTCTTGGGGTTGGAATTCGAGGCACTGTTTTTCCTTTGAGCACATTTGAGCATAAATTTCTTTGGCCATCAGGGAAAAAAATCACGAAAATGATTTAAAGTGCGGTGTCAAGTCTTGGACTGTCACGGAAAAGAGGACCCTGGTCAAATGCAATGACGGTGGCCAGTAGGGAACAGAAAGTCCCTTGTGAGTGTCCTGGGTCACAGCGGCCAAGGGCATTGCTAAGGGTAGGCTATTTGGGAGTAGAAAGTGAGGAAGGGACTCTAAACATGACAACTTCTTCATAGAAATTATAATTAAATGTAATTAGGCCAATTTTAAAGAAGAGCAGTGGGAAAATGTCTTTCAAAATGGGCTAAATTAACTGAGGAGAGGCGTCAGTATCTATCTTCAGCTGCCTTTTATCATTATGGTATCAGGTCACAGGAGATGAAATTAGGTTGGAAAAACAGAGTCAAAGAAGGGTTTATTTAACCAAAAATAATATATGATAAAGCAATTAACAAAACATTCTTCTACTTTCCCAGTCTTCTGTCTGTTCAACGTTGTCTTGGGCCTGGGTCTCTCTGTATGTCCCCTGCCTTAAGGTGGTCAGAGTCAGAGCCTCGACCTGAATAGTTCAGAAGAAGGGCCAGGACTGTATCACATGATATTTTGGTCCAAGTGAAAAACAAAAATTTCACTTTAGCTTCCCCCATTGTTGTGGTCTAAAGAGGGGTATGTGTGAGGAGATAATTCTGCTACAAGAAAAAATGAAAATTATATTTACTACTAGGGTATTTATATTTCTATTTTAAAGGATCTTTGTTGCATTTAAGAACCATGATATAATATGAATGTTTTGCGTTTAGCATGGAGAAGTTAGCTTTTAATAAACAGATCCTCCCACAAAACAGCTGTTAAATCTGACAAGAAAAAAAATAAAACTAAAAAGTGAAAAACTTCCTCAAGGCTCTGAAAAGTGAACCAAAGCAGGCAGGTTTTGGAAGGCAGTCAAAATACAGAGGCAGCAGCCAGCATGAGATCAGTTTCGCATTTAGGGGGTTCACATGGCCGGCTGCCACAGCCGTGACAGTGGCACAGGGAGATAAGACGACAGCACTGAACCTGCCGTTTCAGTCCAGAGGGACCCAGGAAGGGAAACCGCCTTTGCAGAATCATAACTGAGGAAATTATGACAGTGAAAGAAATCAGACCTAACGAACTCCACCTTGCTTCTAACCTTTAAGCTATCCTTCATTCCTGGGCATAGGCCAAGCTATAGGAAGGAATTCAGTTCATGGTTTGACTCTGAAATAAAATTGCTAATAGCCCTTTCCCAAAAGGACCCCTTTCTTGCCTAGGGAACCAGTCTGCCTTTGCAGGATTAACAAATTAGCTACAAGATTAGAAATTACAGTTTGGGGGGTCATGCAGCCTCTGGCTCCAAGAGTCTGAACCTCCCCAAGTTGTTCTTGGGGATAACATCACTATCGTAAAACCTAACATCAGTGCTTGAGATATTCTGCAGCCCCTACACTCAATGGATCAGCTGACACCATCCAGACAGGTAATCTGGCTCAACCAGTTCTGCCATCCCACCCAGGAACAGAAGACAGCAAGAAAAACTCACTTTGACCCCCTATGATTCCATCTCCAACCTGGCCAGTCAGCACTCCCCACTTCCCAAGCCCCTACCCGCCAAATTATCTTTAAAAACTCTAATCCCCAAAATATCAGAGATACTGAATTGAGTAATAATAAAACTCCTGTCTCCCGCACAGCCAGCTCTGCGTGAATTACTCTTTCTTGATTGCAATTCCCCTGTCTTGATAAATCAGCTGTGTCTAGGCAGTGGGCAGGGTGAACCCATTAGGTAGTTACAGAAGGAGCCTGGAGAAGGCATACCACGAGGAGTGAGGGAGGGTTCTGGGCAGGGAGACAGCCAAAGAAGGGGCCTCCAATTCTGAATATGAACTCTCCCGGAGTCTCTGGATGACCCCTAAACTGGGCACTGGAAGTAACCAGATGAGATGAGAGCTCCTGCACCCCACAGGCATCATGAGTTTGCAATGAGTCTAGCCAGTGAGATTCGCACATTTACTTCAGTGAACATTGGTTAATGCATCTTTGTGATATGGGGAGTTTCCTCATACATAAAATGTTATTGTCAGGACAGTTTTGAGATATTTACTCATTCATTCACTCAACAAATGTCTCGTATGTTTCTACATGCCAGATGCTTTAAGGGATACAGAAATGTTTAGCATCCCTGTCCTCAACGAGCCCAGAGCCCCATGAGGGACAGCGGGTGTACATCCAAATAGCTACCACCTGAAGTAAAACTGGATCAGGGAGGAATTGGTGCAGCAGAAAGAACATGAACTTCAGGATCAAACAAACCTGTTTAGAGCCTCAGGAATTATCTGACAAATGGCATAATAATACCTACCTTGTACAGCTGTTGTGCAGATTAAGTGGTGAAATTTATTAATTACTTATTCTCTGCGAGGTACTGATCTAAGCATTGCATATTCACAGCTCCATTAATTCTTATAACGACCCCTTTAGGTAGGCACTAATACTACCCTCGCTCGATAGATGGGGAAAATGAGGCATCGAGAATTTAAGTAAATTGTTCAAGGTCACTGGGGAGTAAGTAATCAAACAGGTTCAAACTCAGCAAAGTCTACTTGAGCCTCAGCTGTTAACTGCTAAGTTATGCTGAATAATAATGTCAAAGTGCTGGCCGGGCATGGTGGCTCACGCCTGTAATCCCAACACTTTGGCAGGCCAAGGCGGGCGGATCACCTGAGGTCAGGAGTTCGAGACCAGCTTGGCCAACATGGCGAAATCCCGTCTCAACTAAAAATACAAAAAATAGCTGGGCGTGGTGGTGGGCGCCTGTAATCCCACCTACTAAGGAAGCTGAGGCAGGAGAGTCGCTTGAACCCCGGGAGGCAGAGGTCGCAGTGAGCCAAGATCGCGCCATTGCACTCCAGTCTGGGTGGACAGACTGAGACTCCATCTCAAGTAATAATAATAATAATAATAATAATAATAATAATAATAATAATGTCAAAGTGCCAAGCACAGTGCTTAACACATAGGAGGCACTCAACAAATGGCAGACAGCATCAGTACTGTTATAGGTACTGCCGATGCTGTTGTTATTACTTTGAAGCATAAGAAAGAAAACCATCGTTGAAGTTCAAGACCTATGCCTGAAGTTTTAAAACTAAAATGTTGTAAGAATGCTAAATAATTGTCACGTGCAGATCTGGACACACACCTTTAGAAATCGAAATTTATGTTTATCCCTTAGGTATATCCCATCCCTTTTTTAGAAGAAAACCATCAAGGTATCATTTAAGTATTCATTCATTCATTCATCAAACTGTAACTTCTGACTGCCCTCTGTCAGCACTAAAGTGGGCGTCAGAACCATTTTCAAAGGGGAAAGAAAGCTAATGTGGAAAGAGGGTCCTGGTCATTCACTGAAAGTTAGTGCAGCCATTTTCCCCAGTGCTAATGAAAAAAAGCAGGCAACTAAAATTCCTTGCTGCATTTTTATTTAAACAACCTCAGAGAAACTGCTATGCAAAAAATAATAATAATAATAATAATTCAGTTGTAAAGCAAAATTAATGAGTTGTGTGCCAAACACAAAAATAAAATTTTGGAAGGGTGCAGTGGCTCACGCCTGTAATCCCCGTACTTTGGGAGGCCGAGGTGGGCGGATCACCTGAGGTCAGGAGTTCGAGACCAGCCTGGCCAACATGGTAAAACCCCGTCTCTACTAAAAATACAAAAATTAGCCGTGCGTGGTGATGGTCGCCTGTAATGCCAGCTATTCGGGAGGCTGAAGCAGGAGAATCACTTGAATCTGGGAAGCGGAGGTTACAGTGAGCCAAGATCGTGCCATTGGACTCCAGCCTGGGCAACAAGAGCAAAATGCCGTTTCAAACATAAAATAAAATAAGATAAAATTTTACTCACACTTAATAAATCTTACTACCCTGCTTTGATTCTAAAAGGTGAAACTATATACTACTCCAAGGATCTCAGCTGCTGTGATTCCTAAATGAAGTGGTGATTTAGGGATAATGCCAAATTTTGAAAGAACAAGAACAGCATTTTATTCAGGACTGTTAATTTTATGAGGGTATGTGGCATGTTTCTTATGTAAATACATGGAGTTTCATATGGTCCTAAGAGAGTGCTTTCACCAAGATCATACATGTTAGGGTGCTGGAAAAAAAAAAAAACTAAATCCCAAAACTATATCACCCTTAAATTCTGACTGGGTAACATGCCCAGTTTTTGAACAATACACATTATCTGAGAGATAACTTTTACGACATGTGTTGCTATTGCCTGCAAAACCCTTTAAGATGAAAAGCATTACCACTGAAATTTGAGTTCGACAAAAGGATTTATATAGCTAGGTTACCCAAGGCTATAAAATGAAAAAAAAAATAGTTTTGTAAATGCTTGGAGCTTGTTGCAGTGGAATTTAACCTACAGGACCTTTGGGCCAACATAAAGATTTAGACCCCAGGCATTCCCTAGAGTCACTTAGAGGTTATGAAGCTTTTCTCTATAAACGTGACTTGAAACATGATGGATTTATTGACTCAGCAAGTAGCTTTTAAACTGATATATTTGAATTAAAGACTTTTAAGAATAGGGTCCCTTAAAGGTAGTAGTCAACCTTCATCCTTTTTACCGAAGGAAACTAAGGGTGGAAGAGATAAAATTATGTGACTTACCCAAGGTTAGATGACTAATTAATAACAATCATCATAATAGCTAACATTAACTCAGCACCTACTATTTGCAAAGCACAGTGCTAAGGGCTTTCTCTAACCTTCACACTAACTTTAAACATGTATACGAGTGTTACTCCATTTTATAAATTAAAAAATGAGCCTCAAAGAAGCCAAGACCTTGTCAAAAGAGGTAGGTCTGGATTTCAAACCTAAGCAGTGTGACCCCAAACCACATGCATAAACCACTCCACTCTACTGCCTCGTCACGGGGCCTAGACTCAAATCTACTGACCTCCAGGCCAGAGAACGACACCAAATCTCCATCCTTGGCTATGAGAGTTTCCAGATTGTAAGATCTTTGATGTCTGACAGCAAAATCCAACATCGCATTGTAATAGTTATAGGACTGGAAGATGTGAGTCCTCTCCCTGGTTGTAACACTTGACTTCATAATTACAGTGCAAGAGCGGTTCATACAAAATCTATGTATTCCATAATCCTATCACATAGGAATAGTGTGAGGAAATACCTTTAATGCTTTTAAAATGCATTGGATAAAATGATATGTTTTCAAAATAGTGCATAAAGCCCCATATTCTCTCTTCGGTCTCTGATTGCCATATGTCTTCCGTAATAGGTAGGTGCCAGGAAGGTGGTTCCGTTTGACCAGGTGTGCTCTCCAGAAGGGGATGGTCATGCTGCAGAGCCAATGGATGTTCTTTATTGCTGGAGGCTTTCATCACTACTGATTTCTTTTTATTCTTTATTAATTTATGGGTATTCTACTTCAAATTCCCAGTGGAGGGGAGATGGAATTAAGATACTGATAATGGCTAGATAGTAGTATTCAGACTGTATTTATACATGTATCTAAATACATTCACATATTTAAATATACATATTTAAATACCAATATTCAGTAATCCTAAGTATATATAATTAGACATCTTCAGAATTAAAATGCATTTAGTTTAAAACTTAAGGATTTCAAAGTTCTAAACCAAATACGAAGACAATAAATTATTAAGCAATAATGCCAGGTTCTAAGTGCTTATCTTTGTCGTTGCTGTTATCATTCAATTAGGTGGATATTAGAAAACATTCATGATATTTCACTTTTATTTCTTATCATCCCCACCGTAACCAGAATCTGAAGCTACACTTTCCCAATATGAACCTAGTAAAAGCTAAGTCGAAATTCAGGAGAAATACAGAACCTGTTGATGAAGGATAAAAATCTCAGTGTAGAAGGGCAGACGTGTCCTGAAGGAGCGCAGCTATGAAGGTGACTGCAGCTGGCTCTCAGGCTGCCCGATTTGGAACTTTGTGAAGGAGCAGGAGTCACAGAGACAGTACCCAGAAAGGATGTTCAATCTCTACGGGCCTACCCAGGTCAGATGGAAAAAGGTCCTTGAAGGAAACAAAATGGAGATGAAAAGGGGGGAAAAGAGAAAGGATGCGGATGTGTGCTGTCGAGAGCTCTATCCAGAGGGAAAACCCCATTTTAACAGCTTTCCAGCCTGGGAGGAATTGATATAAAAGGATTTGACTTGCTCACCAAAAATAATAACTTCTCACTTTTTCCAGATTTAGAAAGTAAACAGCAGAGACATTTAGAAGTTTTCTTTGCATGCATTTTACTTATGATTATGGTTACAAAGATAATCTTTAAAAATATAATTGGATTTCTTTTAAAGAATATATTCAGAGATGGTATAGGACAGTAGTTGGGAGCACTAGAGCCAATTTCTAGCTTTAGTTTCCATTTCTGGCTATGTGACCTCAGGCAAGTTATTGATCCTCTTGTGCCTCAGTTTTCTAATCTGTTAAATGGAAATATTAACAGTGTGTGCTTCCTAGCACACAATACTAATTTGATTCTCATTGTTGTGAGAGTCAAATTAGTTAGTAGACATAGTGAGTGATAGCTAAGTGTTGACTTCTATTATTAAATTATTTACCAAATATTAATCCTTCCTGCTAACATCAAACGCAATCTGTAGGAAAGGTGTTGGAATTAGGTGTGGGAAACAAGATGAATAAAATACATTTCCTTTCCTCAAAGAATAACACAGAGAAGCAGGGCAAACAGAATCAACAAAAACCTACAATGGAGAAATGGAAAAGGAGGCAGGCAAGGGTCAGGGCTGGCTCTGAACCCCAGGACATTCTGGGAATTTGAGGCTCTGCTCAGACTTGCTCTCAGCATGTCTGATGTGAGAAACATCCTGGAGACACAGGATCTTTTTATTTCTTATTTTCTTTTTGAGACAAGATCTTGCTCTGTCACCCAGGCTGGAGTACAGTGGCACAATCTCGGCTCACTGCAACTTCCACCTCCTGGGTTGAAGCAATTCTTGTGCCTTAGCCTCCCGAGTAGCTGGGATTACAGGTCCGTGCCACCACACCCGGCTAAATTTTGTATTTTTAGTAGAGACAGGGTTTTGCCATGTTGGTCAGGCTGTTCTTGTACTCCTGGCCTGCAGTGATCCGCCCACCTTGGCCTCCCAGAGTGTTGGGATTACAGGCATAAGCCACCACACCTGGTGACACAGGCTCTTTTTAAAGTGCAAAGTGTTCTATAAATATGAGTTACTGCCAACACACAAAAGCAAGCACTGTAAGGATAGGCCAGTGGGAGAGGCAGCTTAAAAAATGCCAGTCACCAGGTATGAGCTCCTGCTAAGTGGCTGCCACACAATCCAGCAAATTTTTCTAAACTCTAATGAAAGCCTGCTTTTCCCTGCTCAGGCTTCAATGAAGATAAACCTTTGAATAAAAGTCTTTGTAATGGAAAATTCATCTCCATCTTGTCAATTCCAGAGCCTCGCATTTTCTCTAGGCTTTATCTAGGCAGCATGGAGGGGCTGGTGTGCCACCGGATAAAGGAGAAGGGTTCCTAGATCAGCATCCAGGATTTAAATTACTACCTAAAGGCCAATGTCTCTGCGTTTAGATGAGACCAGGCTTCTTCCAGACTCATAGAGCCAAAGCCTAGCTGACATCTCCACTTGACTATCACAAGGGTCTCTCACAAGGGTTCCAACATAGACCACTTCATTTTTCTGTTTCTCCATGAACAGCACAACCCACTGCAAAGCCCCAGACTCGCTGCCTCACCCTCCCTCACCTCCCACCACCTCGCTCCTTCTCAGGCCTCCTCCATTTTCTTTCCAAAGTTCTTCCAAATCCATCTGCCTCTCTCTTTTTCAAATTCCACCCTTCCATTCCTAGCAGCCAACATCTATTTCTTGGACTTCTACAACAGTCCCCAAACTTTTCTCCTTATTCCCACTCTTGTCTCTCTCTATTTATGTTCAACATTGTTCCAGAATGAAAAGTTCAAAGTTCCCTGCTTATCAATGGTTTAATAGTAATCATTATCATGAAAACAATAGTGATGAAATAGCTACTATGAATTCAGCACTTAGCCAGGCACTGTGCTAGGCACTTTATCTGTCTCAATTCATTTAATCCTTACACTGATCGCAGGACATAGACACAATCATCACCCCATTTTACAGATTAAAAACACCAAGATGCAGGGAGGTATAAAATCACATGCCCATGGGACAAAGCTGGTGATAGTGGAACTGGCCTTCAAACCTCCGCCTCCGACTCCCTCCCCTCTAGGATGAAGATGAAAGGCCTTGCGGGGCTCACCCAGCCCTGCAAGCCTTGCCCTGCCTGCTTCCACCTGCTGTCACCATGATTCTTCTCATCCTCTTAGCTCAGTCATGCCCTCAACTGCGCCATCTCCTCCCTCTCCTCTCCTAGGGTCTTTGTACATGGGAGTCTCTCCCAGCTCTCCAAGCCCAGGCAGATCCCTTCTGTGCATCTTCAAGGCACCTATTCCTGCATGTAATTACATACTTATCTGTGTGTGCACTATTGGAGGGGCCATCTCAGCCTTCCTTAGCATTATATCCTAGCTCCTAGCACAGTGCCTGGTACATGTGAAGAGCTCAGCAAATCATTAACAACTAGGAAATTGTAGTACAAGTGCAAGCAAAATTCCGTTTTTAGTTCAAGGGCCATTGTTTATTACCAGTGTGATTTTGTGCAAATTACCCCCATCTGAACTTCCAGAGGCCTGATTGTAACTTTCAGGTAACAATCCCAGCAATAATAGGAAAGCATGTTGGAGTTCTTACAGCACTTTCACAAAAATTCCATTTGGTCCCAGGATGACCCTGCAGGCTGCCCTTGACTAAACACTAAACGACAAGGCCTTCAGTCAGAGTTAGGTGGCGACTGACTAACCAAGGGTGTGACAGAGCTTTAAGAACTGCAAAGTGCTCTATGTGAGTGAAGACTGGTGCTGCTTGCTCAGTCATCAGCCTTCAGCAACGTTTCCAAGGTTTCGCATTTGTTTAAGGGAGCTGAGCCTAAATTGCAAAAGAAGGAGAGGGTGAAGAGCAGGGCTTGCCAAACACATTTAACTCATCACCAGCACAGAGAGAGAGAGAGGGATGGCTAAGTGGGCCACAGCCATCTCACCCCGGCCCCCACCCTGGCCCCTGCTCTGCCCAAGTGAGCAGGAAGACAAGAACCTGCCCTTCTTTAGTTGATGTTCACTTCTCCGAAATATTCGATTATGAGGTACTGCCGATCACAGGGGCAGCTCCTGAAGAACCGAAGCACTTCGGTTATCTGGGAAGCCAGTGGCCTCTTACCAACACCCTCCTGGACCACCGCCCTCCCCCTGCCTCTCAGCCTTAGGTAGTCTAAGGTAATTGTGAATACAGAGATGCTTCCTTAGGCTCTCAGGCTCTACATCTAATCTCTGCAGAGGATGTGACTCTATGTAGTTGTCAATGTTACTTCTGTGGATCAGAAGCTTACATGCTGGTTCTAAAAAACAATCTAATGTCATGTTATTCTTACAAAATTAACAATTGAAAATAATCCCTTCCATAACATCGCTGCAAGCAGAAATGGGAACAAAACTTCCTCAAATCACAAAACAATTTTGTGAACACCAGCTTGATAGCTGTGATTATCTGCCTGCTTCTTCAGGTAAAATTATGCCAGCAGTAAAACTGCTTTTTAAAATAAAAGTAGCCCTAAAGATGTGGTTTTTCAGGTGACTTGAATTTTCTAAGACATTATGAAGTTGATTTAAAAACAGAAGCAGGTGAACTTTATGTTGAATTTTTAAATGTAAACTCATATCAAAAACCAAACAAAATAGAAATCTTACGTAAATTGTCACCATTAGAGATTCTATTTTATTATAGCTATTCATTTTCAATGTATAAATAAAATCACAGAAAGTCCTAGATTATGTCTAATATTCAAATAATTTTCAAGCTATGCTAGCATAGAGTTAAAAAGGGGGACTATCTTCTATTTTTGTTTTATAAATCAAACAAAACAGGAAGTTCTCTTGTGTAGAGTTTTGCAGAAACATAGTATAAGGCTGACCAAATTAGTTTATGATTTAAAATGAAAAAAGTTCTTTCTGGAGTAATAAATACTAATTACCTTCTGGACACTGGCAGGTGAATCCACTGAGACTGGAAATGCATGTTGCTCCATTTCTGCATGGGTCTAGGATGCAGTAATCAATCTTGGACTGGCAAAGCTCTCCAGTATAACCTGAATAAAACAAAATGTACATTTTATAAAATAAGCTCTTCCAGACCCACCATGAGCCACTCTAGGAATTGATGGATTCAACTGGTACCTGCCCAGTGAAGGCAGCGGCAGCCTTCAGCTAAGCTGCTCCTAGATCTCATTTATTTTTACAAACTATGGTAGTTTAGAAATAATCATAGTGGTTTAGAGTCATAGTTCAAAAATCATTTACTCTGCAAAAATCTTTATTGCAAGAAGACCACATTTCTTCGGCATTAGGTCTGTGTTTCATCTTGAAATACCAGTCGGAACTTTCAGAAGCTGAGACTGAGTATCACGTTGGTAGCTTCCTTCTGACGCAGGAATTTACAGTGTTCAGCTTGATCTAACTGAGATAATAGCCACATTCCCTAGGCCATCACAACACCTACATAAAAAGCATTAGGAAAATGTCTAGGTATGAGCAGTTTTAATTTATAATATGTTAGAGCTAGAATAACCCACCTGTGTTAATTCTGTGACCTCTCCCCCACTTTAAAGATAAAGAGATTGAGGCACACACAATGCTAAGCGCATTAATATATTTTTATTAATACTTACTTAACTCACAAATCCAACTAAATTATCTGTGAAGCAAGGCTCTCATGGTAATTTTGTTGGATTGTAACATAACTACACACATGTGGTGAGGAAATAAGGAAATAAGGAACACCTGTGCAGTCAAAAAGCTTTAAATACTTCCAGAATTTTGTTTATTAATTTTGAAAACAAAGCCCCTGGAGAGAAAAGTTTAAAAAATAAAATCCTAATAAATTTCTCATTATAAAGTGGAAAACGGTAAAGAAAGTTTGGAAAATTTAAGACATTACACAGAAAAAGAAAAAATGTGCCCTTGGTTATGTTATTTTGAGTGACAGGACCATCAATACTGTAGAGATAATTCCTATCAAAAATTGTGAGTCATAGATATTTTCCACACAATTATGATCATAGTGTAACACTTTATTTATTTCTAGGACAGTTTTAACTACATAAAATCTTGTCTTTCTGAATTACTAGTTTTGAAAGACTGCCATTAGCACTTGAATCTGAGATTTACAAACCAAAAAGATCCAGTGATACTAGAAAAGAGATGATTCACCTGAGCTTCAATTACCTGCCAAATAGATTGTAAATTACAGATTGGGAATGTGGAGGCATCCATTTGCAATGCTACTCACAGGCATTCAAGCCGTGTAGGAGATTCTAGCTAATTCATGGTATGAGAAGAGGAGTAAGACAAGCGCATAAACTAAAAATCCAAACACCAGGAAAAAAGGCTATTTCAAAATTCTAGAACAGATTAAATAAAAGCTGTAAATTCAAAATAAGGGACAGTGAATTGTTTTTAAGAGGAATGCTGCAAATAACTTTTTGGCTAAAAATAATAGCCCAAACTTACAAAAATCACTTATTTTTATTCTACATTAATTAATATTAATAATTTATCCACACATTGATACCTAATTCATCCATACTCATGTAACCTTATGAGGTTAGTGTTATTAGAATCACCCTATTTTTTTTTTTACTTCAACTTTTATTTTAAGTTCCAGGGTACCTGTGCAGGATGCGCAGGTTTGTTACATAGGTAAACGTGTGCCACGGTGGTTTGCTGCACAGATCAACCCATCACCTAGGTATTAAGCCCAGCATTCCTTAGCTGTTCTTCCTGATGCTCTCCTTCCCCAAACCCCCACTCCCAACAGGCCCCAGTGTGTGTTGTTCTCCTCCACGTGTCCATGTATTCTCATCATTCAGCTCCCACTTAAAAGTGAGAGCATGTGGTGTTTGGTTTTCTGTTCCTGTGTTAGTTTGCTGAGGGTAATGGCTTCCAGCTCCATCCATGTCCCTGCAAAGGACATGATCGCATTCCTTTTTATGGCTGCGTAGTATTCCATGGAGAATCACCCCATTTAACAAATGAGGAAACCGAGGATTATGAAGGTTAAGTAATTTGCACACAGTCATACAGGGAGTCAGAGCCCTGTGTCCAAGCCCTTTCACACAGTACGCCTAAGGTTACGCTTAAGGCACTCTGCATCACCATCGTCAACAAACAGGTATTTAGTATGAAGGGAAAATAACAGAAAATAATGGGTAAGAAAACACATAGAAAGAGACACAGAGCTTGATATAAAAACCATCAATATTCAGCTAGGTGCGGTAGCTCATGCCTGTAATCCCAGCACTTTGGGAGGTTGAAGCAGGCAGATTACTTGAGGCCAGGAGTTCAAGACCAGCCTGACCAGCATGGCAAAACCCTGTCTCTACTAAAAATACAAAAATTAGCCAAGTATGGTGGCATATGCCTGAAATCCCAGCTACAGGGGAGGCTGCAGCACGAGAGTCATTTGAACCGAGGAGGCAGAGGTTACAGCAAGCTGAGATTGCGCCACTGCACTCCAGCCTGGGCAATGGAGTGAGACTTCGTCTCAAAAAAATAAACAAAAAACCATAAATATAAATATTCATCCATAACTTACAGCCTATGTGTGGTTGGTTATGCTTAGGCTGGAGGTGCCAAGAATTATTTTTTCAAATCCCTGACTTCAAAGATTCTACAATATGGCTAGAAAAGTATAGTACATTTATGAAAAAGCTAACCGATTACAAGTGGTAGCTTCTTAGAGGCAGTGTGGCCTAAAGGATGTGGATGGCATCATGAATTCTGTCCCCAGAAAGATGTCAGAATTGCGACCACAGAATGACACAAAACCATGACCCACAGCCAGCAGCCAATTCGGTCTCAGATGTGAGAGATGTACATCCCCACCAGACAGAAAAAATAGAAGAATGCAGGACTCTGTAAACTTCAAAGTTCTTTCAATAAAATTTTAACAATCACTTCCTTTTTACTTTTTATCTAAGGATTTAAAACATACTTAAACATAGAGAGATGAAGTTATAAACCTCACGTATCCATCACCCAGCTCCAACCATTATTAGCATTTTGTCTGTTTAATTTCATCTAATCTCCTCGTATTTTCCTAGGTTCCCCATGAGGGTATTTTGAATCAAATTTCATTTCACCTGTAAATATTTCAGTATGCATTTCTAGCAAAAGGAGAGTTTTTTAAAGATCACTTTTAATGGCCTCTTTAATTAATATTTCATTCCATTTACAAATTTAAACACTTTAAAACATATTTATTTATATTTAATAATATCAACAATTTTCTTAAGTACCACAACTGTCTGATAATGCACAAATATTCCCATGCACTTAATTCTTACAGATCTAATAAATTATAAGTGAGGGTGAATCTTAAATGCTGTTAAGTGCCCCAATACTGTATACAAGTTCGGTAAGATTTCAATCAAAGAGGCTAATTTACATTTTTAATTGTCATAACAGCTTCGGGACCTCACTGGCATTTTGTGGGTAAAGATACTGGGGTCTTGCAGGACTTGAGACGGTCTAATATATTAATAACAGAGTTGTCACACTGAAAATGCCAATAGTTCCCTCCAATGAGAAACAGTGGTCCACATTCAACACTTTGTCATTGCTTTATTTCCCTGAGCTTTAAAGTCTTTATAGTAAAGATTTTGAAAACACGGGAAACATGGAACTATGGAGAAAAAGATTATGTGTAATGCTCTAGACCCGTAAAGTATGAGCATATTGACATGTATGTGGGTTCAGTATTACTGGAGATGAAGAACACTAATGGAGGAGCATGGACTGGGGTGTAGGAGGAAGCAGGGAGGCAGGGGTGAGATCATGGGATTATAGGACCACTGAGCATCCTCAGCTGCAAGTGGCCAGTGCTACTGGCAATAACCAGCTATGGATCTGCAAAGCCGATGAGGGTAGCCTGATGCTCTACCCACCCCAGTCTCCCTGGAAAGGGAGGGGCCCTTTGGCAGGACAGTTGCTTGGTGTGAGCATTTCCCAAATTAGACGTATGGACCATGATGGCAGGAGCTCAAGACCTGACAATCATTTACACCAGACTCACCAAGAGGACCAGGTATTATTCTTGGCCTCCAGGGAGTTACTAGTTGGCAGTCCCAAGAGTACCATCATCAACTATATTACTCCCATTACGGTTGCATTACTAGCCAAGTGAAGACAGTTCTGGGAGAGGAGAGGCAGAGGACAAGGAGCCAGGAGCATCCTATGGCTGGCTTCAGAAACTCTCAAATACCAGCAAGTCACTCCTTAGACCCTCAGAGAGCAGAGGCTTCACTGAAGGTGTTGGGCAAATCACTGGTATTGATATACATGTAATACTCTGAACTGGATACCTAAGATCTACACAAATCACCCTTCCTGTGTCTTTTGGTTTTTTATTTGATCTCATAATCAAGGACTCAAAACTAAATGAGTGACTGGTAGAAATTTAAATGAAAAATACCATTAAAGTCTTGGCCTGGGTTTTCTTTCTTCCATCCTGCTAAAATCAAACTCTTCTCTGGGGACTAAAGTAACCATACCAACTATGACTAATATTTCCTTTTGCCACTAAAGCAATGACAAACACCCAGAGGACCTCGTAGAAGATATACAAGCAAGACTGATGGTATCGATGCCACAGACACAAAAGGTAATACACGGTGGCCATTCTGTGTGTGTTATGGAAGAATTTGCTCTAGCATGCACACACAACAGGCATTTCAGCCCTGGAAACCTATGCCATAGCTCCCAAGTGGAAGGTGGGCAAGACATGGAGAAAAACCCATGTAAAGGCACAAAATAGTGCAGAAAATGTGTGAATGTCATTGACACTTGACTAAAAATGCACGACAATGATAAACTCCCTCATTTTGATTTCCAAATGACAAAAGTCTATACCTAACCATGGAGGCAAGTATCAGCAATGGTCTTTCTTTCCTCTAGCTAGTGGTACTCCCTCTAAGCCCCCCATGGGCAGACCACAAGCGTTCGTGAACCACCTGCCAAGTTATTGTCACAACCACGTAATACCTTTCACGTTGTCTAGTCCCAAACCTCACTGCCTCTCACCAGGACTCCAGCAATGGTCGCCCAGCCCCTGTCTTCACTGCCACACTTGCTTTCTTTCAATCCATTCTCCACATACGAATAGCCAAAGAGATCTTTTTAAGATATAATTCATATCCTATTACTCCTTACTTAAAACCCTCCAATGGCTTCCCAAAAGGTTTGGAATAAAACCCAAACACTTTACCCAGGGGCTAAAAGATACCGCGTGGTGTGGCCCCTGCACCCTCATCTTGGCCCAGTCCTGCCACTGACCACCGTGCTGCAGCCACCCAGGCCTCACTCTATTCCGAATCTTGCCAAGCTTCTGCTCACAGGCATCAGTATTGTTTTCATGCTGTGGCCTCAGGACCAGAAAGAATCATGAGAGGGATGCAGGATTCAACAGAAGCAGTTATAGTCCTGCCCTACAAAGAGAAGTGGGGCACAGATTTAAAATTGTCCTGAGATGGAGAAATTACTGAAGAAAGTTAGCAATAAACTTTTGGGAGTGGAAAGGAGAGGACCAGTGGAGGTATAGTGGAATTTCATTTGTAAAATCAGGAAATAAAGACAGGAGGGTTTACAAATAAATTGCACAACAGAGTGGAAGACCTAAGAGAAGGGTATCAAAGCTTTAAAGTTATCTCTAGAACCAGGTAGGGAGACATGAAAATGTCTTACAAGGGCTACAGAGAAAAGTGCAAAATCCAGCTAAGGAGGGAAGGAAAATAGCTACAACCTTAGTGGGAGTTACCAATAAAATCAGAACAATTAAACAATAATGTCTCTGGGACTCAGGGACTGTGGGTTTTGAAATCAAGCCCATTGATGAGTATGAGCGTGGAGTTTCCTGTTGGATGGCAATAATAGGGAGAGGTGGCTTATGTGTGCTCATCCCACTGATATGAGAAGAATCACCCTGGATGCCCAGGACTCCTGAGACAGCCAAAAACCTCCCTCCCAGAAACAACCTTAGTCCTCTGACCGTCAACTGCAATTCATTTGGGTCAAGAACCACAGTTAGCTTAGGATAATGAAGCTCTTCCATTAGCGGTATGAGTCTTCCAGCCACAAGAAGAGATAGAGCCAAGTATAGAGATGATGATATGAGGACGTAGATCAAGCCCATGGTTCTGCCACTTTGTGTCTGGTTTAAGCTAATCTGTGCCTATTGGTATGCAAAGAATGTGTGATGATTGAGAAAAAATGTGGTGTGTGAGAGAATCTATCACACTTATGATTCCAATTAAAATGTTTAGCTGAGTAATTGGTTTTTGATTGATGAATTTAAGTTGAAAGATAAGATTAAGTCAGAACCCATTGGGATGTTGAACAGAGCTTGAGAATCATTATAGTGTTTAAGTTTACTTCTCACAAGGGAACACATACAAAAGATAATTTCAAATAGTCTTCTCTGTGCCCAAAGGACATTCTGGGACGCCAGAAAACTCACCCCTGGACCCTGTGGTCACACTGCAGGGCTGTTTCCTCTGACTCTGCAGCCTTCTGTGCCCACCCTCTTTCATTAGTTAGCTCTAAGCTCAGAAGTCACTTGCTCAGACCTCAGGCTTTTTGCCCTTGTTTATTCTAAAACTTCGCTCTTATTTCTACTTGAAACACACACACATACTTGTTACCTCCCCACCCAGAAGGTGACCCATGGGAGCAGGGCTGCAGTGTATCCCCAGGTCACCTCTGTGCTCATCACAGTATACTTATCATTACCTACAATGATTTTCTGTATTGGTTTCCTTCCGAGAACATAAACTCCCTGAGAATCAGGACTTTCTCTGCCTTGTTCACCTATGGGCCCTCCAAACTTAAACATTTCCTGGCACAATTATTTGTTGAAGGAGCAAATCCACTTGCTTAAAGTTTTTGTCCCAAAATCAACCTTATCTTTCAACTTAGGTTTAGCCTCTCCCTAAGCAATAATATCGAGAACGGCCTGGGTAAAATGTGCTAGTTGCTTGTTTTCCTAATGCACATTAAAATAAATGCAGAGCTATTGAAGTAAAAACATTGTTATCTCAAATATCTGCCATCAAAAATCACCTTGGTGCCATCATGGTCTGTACATCTAACTTGGGAAACACTGCAATGAGCAACTGTCCTGCTAAAGGGCCCCCTCCTTTCTAGGCAGACTGAGATCAGTAGAGCATCATGCTGCCCCTCTTCTGAACTTCAATCTTGTTTCTCCAGCTAGCATTCAGCACCTCCAACAGGTCTCTGCAATATGGCAAATCAACAAGGCTGAAGCAGAACTCTTCATTTTGTTGTTGTTGTTCAGGAGCCCATATCCAGACTTAATTCCTTAGGTCAGTGGTTCTTGACTGGGGTGATTCTTCCCCCAGGTGTCATTGGCGATGTCAGGAGACTTTATGTATTGTTATACCTCTGAAGGTGTGACTGGCATCTAGTAGGTAGAGCCAGGGATGCTGCTGAACACTCTCCAATATACAAGACAGTCTCCTACAACAAAGAATTATCCAAGGCAAAATGTCCTGAACACCAAGGTTGAGAAGCCCTGGTTTAGGTCAATGGAACCTTAGTCCTTCAGACTATAAACCTTTGTTTTGGTTTCAGAGCCTCTTATCTTCCCTAAAACAGAAACTGCTCCTTTACAAAGCAGAGAAACAGCACCTTCAGAACATCTTTAAAAAATCAGCATTCTTAGGAATATTTATAATCCCTAGCAAATTCAAGGCCATTGTAAAATACATTGACCCAAAACCCTAAGAACCTGAGGAACTTATAATTGGGATGTTCTATGAATAAGTAAAATAATTCATTCAAAAACAGATGACTATTGAAAATACTGACCTCTCCTTTTAGGGAATTGCAGCGATTTTATTGTTTCTTTGAAGAACACTGCAGTATAACAAAGACAGAAGAAAAGTTGTGACTCAGGGTATATGGTAAGGATGCCCTTTGAGGACATATGGCACAGCTGGGAAAGCCCTCAACTCAGGCTTCGTGCTTTTAAAGGGTCTGACCGTGAGCAATGATGTTAGGTGAAATACAGTCCCTGACATAGGAAGCAAAGCCTGGCAGCGAGTAAATTCTTAAAAAGGCAAAAGGCAGAAAGTGACCAGACACTTGAAGGAAATGCATGCATTTCATCAGTGGGTGTTCACAGATTACATTTGGTCTAATATAGGCTTGGAGTGTTTGATTTTATACTATTTTGTATTTAAGTATAAAATATAATTTAAAATGTATTCATATCTAGAGAGAGAAGAATGGCTAAGTTTGCCTGTGAATCTCAGAGCAGCATACCATCTGAGTGGTATCTTTTGATTTCCAACATAACAAAAAATCCCCGCACCAACCCATATATCATTATCGACACCACCATTTCCCTTCAAATGAAGAAAACCTTCCAGAGGTCAATGGTAAATTACATGAGGTGTAAGCGAAGTTAGCTAAATGAGTCAGATTATGAAGAAGAAGGGCGATCAATCAGTTGTGGGCATTTTTTAAAAAACATTCTCCTTCCCTGCACAGTTGTTTTTGTGTATGATGTTTACTTCATGATTTCTCTACTGAAATAATAAAAAAAAAAGAATTCTCCTGTGTTGCTTTGGCTCTCTGAGGCAGAGTCTAATTGTTTCTTTGGAGAGCTGTTCTGAAGGCTCCCATGGTGGCAATTGCAGCGAGAGCTATTTTTAACGCTCCTGGTCTTTTAATAGTCTGGCCTGTGCAGTGAGGTGAGGCTGCTGAATTTGGGCTGAATGCTGATGCTACCAAGAGAACCCACCAGTCTCAGCTCTCACCCTGGGGGGATCTGAGCAGCTGGTATCAGGGCCTCAGCCGTGGCTGCTGAGATGCAGTGCCTAATATTAGCACTCTGAGGCAAGAAATAAACAGGCGGAATAAATAGTGCACCATCAAGACGTTCAGTCTCAGAGGCATCCTATTTTAAAGTCGGAAGGCAGAAATTATTGCACAGAAAAAAACTAGTAAGATTCGCTGGCAGGAGAAACACAAACACATCTGGACAAACACAAACAGGATTTAAAAACCAAAGGCAAAGAAAGGAAGATACATGAAGCCCATCTATGAAAGACAATAAGTAAAATATAATTAAATTGAAATATGCAAAAAAAAAGCTTGACAGAAAGCTGACATTCAGCAGAATTAGAAAAATTAATCTCAACATTGGGGAAAAAAGTAACCACATCTAACAAGTAAACAGACAAGAGGCACAGTGGGAAGGACAGTGGCTTGGGGAGTGGAAGGTCTGGGATGGTGATACAACAATCAGCTGAGAGAGCTCATTAAGGGGTTGACTTTTACCTTCATTTCCCTCATGGAGGAATTAAAGATTATGATTATAATGACTTCAAGCAGCAGGCACCATTTCTATGGAGTGTACCCTTTAATCCACAAGAGCTTGCACCATGCTTGGCATGTCCTAGGTGGCTCAATATTTTTTGAGTGAATGAAGAATTTATGGATTTTAAAACTGCAAAGCAATATGCCAATATTTTTGGATCTCTCAGTTTTTATACAGGCAATTTAGAGCAGTGGTTCTCAAAGTGTGTTTCCCAGATCAGCAGCATCAGCCCTGCCTGGGAACTCATTACAAATGCAAATTGACCATCATTGTCCCAGACTTACTGAAGCAGAAATTCTGGGGGTGGGGCCTGGCAACTGAGGTTTAAGAAGTCCTACAGGTGATGCTAATACAAGGTACACGCTAGAGTTTGAAAACCACCATCTGGAAAATTAGAAGCAAGCAATCTTTTAACAGCAAATATTAATAGTATTCATTTCCGAATTACACATATAACGCAAATTACAGAGGACAAAAATCAGAGGCCAATGGGTGAAAGTCAAATATTATATGACATCAAAAAGCCTTTAGTGATTGCACTGTTGACATGGTTTTCTTCTTTTTCTGAGTGGGAGGTCTTGGGCTCAATTATTGCAACTGTCATTGCATTCTTCACACGTCTACTTCCCTACTCTTTAAGGGCAGGTATTGATTACTTTTATGCCAGCCTCTAGCACAGAGCCAGGGGCACTATAAATACTCATTATATAGTAAACTAATAACTGCATAAGCACCATGCATCACTCTCTCTAATATAATTCCTTTTATTCAATTTCTCTAGCTCTCAAATAATAAAGTGCAATATTGATACAGTCCATCTATATCTTTTAATCTGATGATTCCGAAGAGGAAGATAATTCAATACTTTGAATTCAATACCTCAAAGGGGAAGATATTTCATTAAGCATGTCCTGATGACTACTCCTGAGAAGTTGAAATCAAAAGAAAGAAAACATTAGATTAATTAAGATGTTACACCATGAGACAGACAAGTTAGGGGATTGACTTAAACTACATATAAATATATACAACTATATTTATTAGTTGAGTTTTAAGTTTTTGTAGTAAATCAAACTCTAAAGAAGGTATTCATTCACTCTTCAGAAAGAATTTTTTGTGAGTGAAAATTCACATTTGGGGAATCTAAAAGAAGTTCAGGAACAGTTCTTACCTTCAGGGAGCTTAGGCTCCAGATGAGGAGGTAAGACACATTCCCATGAAACAGCATACTGAATAAATGAGCAGGAGAATGGTCCCAAGGCAGGCACATGTGCATGGCAGTGCCCAGGCTAGCCTCACTGATGTGCCAGGGAAACAAGGCTCGGCTAGGGCTCCCAATCCACAAACCAAAGAGTTGGGGTCACTGACATGGCATCTTCAAAGGTTTCTGCACAGAGTACAGGCATGCTAACGATGTGTTGTATATTGATCTCTTCCTGTAACCACTCACTGCCATTTCAGGGGAGCACTTAAGGTCTCTCCTCCCTTCTCCCTGGGAGCAGGTGTTCTGGTCTGGACGAAATGAGAGAACTCCAAGAGGGATGTCGAAACTGGGTGTGGGATGGGGAGTGGGCAATGCCCTTGCAGAAGAAATCAGAAGAATGAAAGCTCCAATCTTTCTCATCTTTCCTCCTCTTACTAGTGTTTAGAGGCTACAAAGAAGTGCCCTTGATGGTTCACCGATTCTGTGCCAGTGTGTGTGGATGTGGATGTGGGGACAGATGTTTGTGTATGCATGTCTGCGTGCATGTGTGCACTCTGTGTATATTACATTTGTATATGTGTGTACATGTTTTGTGTTTGTGGATGTGGGGATAGATGTTTGTGTATGCATGTCTGCGTGCATGTGTGCACTCTGTGTATATTACATTTGTATATGTGTGTACGTGTTTTGTGTTTGTGTATGTGTTGTGTGCATATGTGTATACATGTGTGTGCATGTGTTGCATATGCATGTATATGAGTGCACATGTGTGTTGTGTGTGCATTTGTGTGTTCTTGCATGTGTGTTTTCTTTTACAAGGTCAAGATCATCATTCCATTTTATAGATAAGAGAACTTGGCCTCAGAGGAGCTAAGTTGGTGAGTGGAATTCAACCCAGGACTGCAGACTCTAACCCTACGTCGCTCTCTTTCCTCATATGTGTTCCTTCTTTCCTTTTGATGAAGTTCATTTGAAAAGACTGTGAGGGCCAACCAAGGCCAGCCCTGAGGCCAGACACAGTGGGCAGGAAGTGGCCCATTCAGGCCTGGCTTTCCTGTGATCTTTGCTCCAACCTGGCTCCCCTGAGCAGGAGATGCAGAAAGAGCTGAAGCCAAATCTCTGGCCAAGAAAGTGGTGATTGGACTCTGTGCAGGGCTTGACAATTGCAACAACAATATCAACAGCTGACGTTTGTTGAGGGCTTACTATGCACCAGGTCACTTTCCAAGCACACTACCTGTATCATCTTATTTAATCTTCACAGTCGTTGGATTGTGGCACATTGAATACCGTCACCCATGCCCAATTTACAGATAGACAGCTAAGACCCAGGAAGATTAAGTAACTTCCCCAAGCTCACACAATAAATGAGTAGTGGAAGCAGGCGTTGCACTTGGGCAATCTGGCCTCCCGCCCCAGCTGGGCTTTGCGGTCAGCCAGGCCCTGGCTTCGTAAGTATCACATCGGCAGCTGTGAGTAAGGCAGCATGGCCTGCGGGGAGGGTGCAATCACCCAGGTGGCAGATGCCAACAGCTTGAGTCAGGGCATTGGTGATGGAAGAGGAAGAGCCAGGGCAGATGGAGAGTCATCATAAATAAAGGAAACTTGGTGGCACTCCAAAGATAACTGAGATGAGGGCGGCGAGCATAATGGCCGAGCTTCCAGCCCAAGTGAGGAGGGAGATGATGGCACCACTGATAGAAACTAGGGATGCATGAGAAGGCCAGACTGGAATCAAGTGTGGGATCAAAAGGAGGCAGAGAGAGGCCGGCAACATGACTGGGTGGGTGTGGGGGGCGCGGACAGAGGGAAGGAAGGTGGTGAGGAGGAGGGGGAGGAAGCGAAAGGGGAGGAGGGGGAGGAGGAGTTGGCAGACACATTGCTGCCTGGTGCAGGCAAAGTGCTGAGGTGAAAGGCTGGGCTAGAAGGGGTCTGGAAGCCATCCACCTTGAGGTGATGGCTCAGAAGGAGCCATTGCTACCCAAGGCAGAGGAGAGCAGCTGAAGAGGGAGGGGAGGAAGAAGAGGGTGGGAGAGGTCTCAGGAGAGCAGGCACAGTGCAGTGCTCTGGAAGCCAGGTGAGAAGGCTTCTGAAAAATGATCAACTTCAGCAGGATAAGGATGAGGAAGGAGCCCTAGAAATCAGTGAGAAGGGCACCATCGATGACCTTGGAGAAGCACTCTTATGACACAGAGAGAAAAGCAGCGTGAGGGAGTGGGTAGAAAATTATGAGTTGAAGATGGACCAATATGTTGCAGTAACGAGGAAGAGAGAGTGGAAGAGAAAGAAGGGGAGATGAAAGTGGAGGACAAGAGGGAAGAGGAGGAGAGGAGGAAGAGACAAAGGAGGAGGAGGAAGTGGAGGAGGTGGACATATGGAAGGAGCAGCAAGGAATTTCCAAATTACTGCTTGTTTGCAGGACTGGTTTTAAGATAGAGAAGGCCAGAGAATCCTTGTGAACAAGAAGCCAGGAAAGAAGCAGGGAGGGACAGGGAATATGGCAGAAAGAGGGAGACAAGGTTAGAAGCACATGATCCTGGAGGAAAATTGAAGAGGGAGTACATCAGGCTAAGTGTCTTAGTGTCTTGGCAGCATTATTCACAATAGCCAAAAGATGGAAATACTCCAAGTGTCTGTCAGCACATAAAGGGATAAACAAAACATGGTACATCCATACAATGGAATATTATTCAGGCATAAAAAGGAATGCAGTTATACCTGGTATAACCTGAATGAACCTTGAAAACCTGCTAAATTAAAGACATCAGCCACAAAACTACACATTTAGAGAGTGGTAGTTCTCTCTAAATGTCCAGAATAAATAAATCTATGGAGATAGAATGTAGATGAGTGGTTGCCTAGAGCTGGGGGGTGGGGAGGATGGTAGGGCCACAAAGTGATAGCTAAAGGGTAGAGGGCCTCTTTCAGGGGTGATAAAATGCCCTAAAGCTGATTATGGTGATGACTGCACAACTCTATGAATATACTAAAACGCATTGAATTGTAAACTTACTGGTATGTGGATTGTATCTCAATAAAGCTGTTATTTAAAAAAACAAACAAACTTTGGAGTCATCCACAACTCTCCACTTCCACTCACACCTCAGCACACCAGGAAGTGTTATCAGCTGTACCTTCAAAGACATCCCAAATCCAAAACGTCTCACTACTTCCAGCACCACAGTGGTCAAGCTGTCCTTATCTCTAGCCTGATAAATGCACATATTTTAAAAATAGCCTCCTAACTGGTTTTCCAATTTGTCCTCCCTATGTTTATTCTGCCCCAGACTCCACAGTGATCCTTTTAAGTGGAAAATCCAATGGCTCAGCCCAGTTCATGCCTTCAGTGGCTTCCTGTCACTCTCAGAATGAGCTCCCTGTCCTTCCTTCCTGGCCAGGTCCAGGTTCCTTCTCAGCTTGCTCAGGTCTCATCATAGGTTCTCTCGGGCACTGTGCTCCAGCTCTTCAAACACGCTGGGCATATTCCTGCATCGTGACCTTGGCACATTATCTTGGTTCGTTCAGGCTGCTAGAGCAAAATACCTGACACTAGGAAATTTACGAGGTGCAGGCAGATTCAGTGTTTGGTGAGGGCCCATTCCTCATAGACGGCACCTTCGAGATGCCCTCACATGGCAGAAAAAGAAGGCAGCTCTCTGGGCCCTCTTTCATGAGGGTACTAATCCCATTCATCAGGTGAAGCTCTCATGACCCAATCACCTCCCAAAGGCTCCACCTTCTAATACCATCACCTTGGTGATTAGGTTTCAACACAGGAATTTTAGGGAAACACAAACACAGATCATAGCGCTTGTGCATAGCATATAACTATTTCCTCTGCCTGCAATACTATTCCCCTGATAGTCACACTGTTTACAAGCTCATTTTATTCAGTCTCTTCACAAACATTTCCCCTTCTAGGAGGTTTTACCTAGTCAACCTATCTGCAATCCTATTCCCATTTTTCTTCATCCCTTTACCCTGTTTTATTTTTTCTTCACAGCACCTATCACTCCTTGATGTCTGACAGCCTTCCTTCACTCCACATCTACTTTCTCCTTCCCCTGTAGTTCAAACTGATACTGTCTTTGATGGTAAAATCCCATCTCAATTCCTGGCTTCGGCTGAGATGGCTGATTAAATCCATGAATCACATCCATGATCTCTTATCAAATGGTTGCTCAGCCATAACCTTAAGTATTCTCTTCAGAACAACTTCCCCATTTTTCCCATTTTTGCCATGATTACACACACACACACACACACAGACACACACACACACTACATATATGCAAACATACACACGCATACACTGTATACACAAACGCATATGCATATTGTCTAGTCATCTTCCTCAATGAAATATGACTTCCACGAGCACAGGGACTTTGCTTCATTCTCAATTGTATTCTCAGCACCCAGAAAAATCCCTGACACATAGTACACATTCAGTAAACAATTGTTGAATGAATAAGCCTTACTACAACTCCTTATGTTAAAGATGAGGAAACCAGAAGGAGTTAAGAAAGGTTAGGAGGATCACACAAGGTCACACAACCAGTAGGTAGAAGTGGTTAGCTTGAAGCCCTGACGTACCATGTCTCACTAGTTTTGTTTTGTTATTCTGAGCCCCAAGGGGTGCAATGTCTGGTCCTGAGAAGGGATGAATGACACAGGGGCAATACATTCATAGACCATTAGAAATGCCCATACCTTCCACTCTATTCATAACTAACAGAAAATTCACAGACCATTAATATGTAGCAGTGAAACACACTCTTTCAAAGATGGGCCCCGAGTGAAGAGGCCTGCATTCCAGTTTCCTCCATGAGCTTTGTGACCTTGATCAAGTCCCACAGCCTTATGGAGTCAATATTGCTTCCATGCTTCACACAGAGGTGAGTTCTGAGGTTTCTGCCAGTCTAAAACTCACAACTCATTTGTTACTTATTTATTTATTTTTGAGATGGGTGTCTCAGTCTGTCACCCAGGTTGGAGTGCAGTAGCACAATCATAGTTCACTGCAGCCTCAAACACCTGGGTTCAAGCTAACCTCCTGCGGCAGCCTCTGAAATACCTATGACTGCAGGCACATACCACCATGCCCAGCTAAGCTTTTCTTATTTTTCACAGAGACAGGATTTCACTATGTTGCCCAGACTGGTCTCAAACTCATGGCCTCAAGTTATCCTCCTGCCTCAACTTCCCAAAGCACTGGGATTAGAGACCTGAGCCACCACACCCAGCCTAACCTACTTTTTAAAACCTGCTTTCATGATCTGCTAATTCACTCACTTCTTGAGGTGAAAAAGGCTGGGTTTGGGGACACACAGAAAATTCTAATCGGGATTTGTTTCCAGCAGGAGGTGACCCATTTCAAACCAACAACGCAAAGGCACTGACACTTAGTCAGTGTGCAAAAGAGTAAATGTGGGAAGGGAACACGCGCAACAACATTCCCGTTGCCTCGGAAATAACGAGTATTTTTTTAAAAATAGGATGAAATCACCAATTAGTAGGAACAATGTAGTGCTTTGAAGTTGAAAAATGCTTTGCATAATGCTAATAATATTTTGGCAGTGGTGGTTCTGAACTTGTATCACCGCTTTCTTTTCAGAAAAAGAAATAGCTCCTTTGAGGAAGAATTATATTCTTGAAAATAGAAGGCTTTTATAAAATGTTAATAAATCCTGATTAAAGAAGTTAAATTTCAACGTAATCAGCCATTGTGTGTTTACTATGTACAAGGCACAGGGCTTGGCACTGACATGATGGAAAACTCAAGAGTAATAGAATTGTTGCTGCCCTCAAGCCAGCTACAAATTACACATGTGCTGTAGGGAGAAGCTGAGGGACAGAGGGAAGAGGAAGAAGAAATAAGAGAACTGAGCCCCTACCATACACCTGTATGGCTCATATAGAATTGTATCTCATTCTATTCACCCATTCATTCATTCAGCAAGTCCTTATTGAGCACCTGCTTTGTGTCAGGCTCCAGGCTAGGTACTGGGTGTATGGATTGACAACTGATCAGGTACTTGCATTCCTTCAATACTCATAACCAGCCATGATGAGACTTGTTCTAATCTCTTTGCAGAGATGAAGAAGCAGGCCCAGAGAGTTGCATAATCTTCCCAAGGAGCCCGGCTAGAAAAGGGTAAGAGTGGCAGCAGGATTTAAACTGCTGGCTCAGAAGCTGTGGCCAAGTGGAACAGATAAGGGTCTAGATTCCAGAGCAGACAGTATCAGGTTTGTACCTGACTTTGGCACTTGGGGTTCATATAACTTTGGGCAATAAGTTACATGAACCTCTCTAGGAACCTTGTTCTGAATTGAATAGTATGATATTAGGGCTTGATGGGAAATAAAGAATATAGCCCAATTTTAAAGGGGCACAATTCAGTTCACAGCATTCCACCTCTGATTCTCCAAAATTCAGGTTCTTCTCATACACACAAAATACATTCATTCCTTCCCAACAGCCCCAAATGTCTCAACTCATTCTAGCATAATACCTAAAATCTAAAGTCCTAAGTCTCATCCATGTACCATCTAAATCAGATACGAATGAAACCCAAAGTGTGATTTATCCTGAGGCAAAATTCCTCTCCACACATGGACCTGTGAGATCAGACAAGTTATATGCTTCCAAATACAATGGTGGGACAGGTGTAGGATAGATATTCCCATTCCAAAAGGAAGAACTAGGAAGGAAAGAAGAGGTGACAAGTCCCAAGCAAGTCTAAAACTCTAGCAAGGTAAAATCCATCAGAACGTAACAGCTCAAGAGCAGTCCTCTTTGGTTTGATGCTGTGCCCTCCAGGCCCCCGGTGTGGCAGTGTCACCCCACAGCTTTGCAGGGCAGCCCTGCCCCAGAGACACTGGGCAGTTATTCAGGCCCATTGAAATCTGGGAGGCTGTCATACCCTTAGAAACAAAGGAGGAAGCCTTGTCCCCAGACCTGGAGTAGAGGTGGGATTATACCATCTCTGTAGTGGGAGTTACAGCCCCGCTGATCTCTGACTCTCCTTTGGGGCCATCTTTCCCTTTCCTTGAAGAACAGCTCATATTCACAGCTGAATAGCTCTGTATTCCACTCCTATAGATTCCAAGAAGTCTGACAGCCTTCCTTCATTCCACCTCTATTTTCTCTGTCCCCTTTAGTTCAAACTGACAGTGTCTTTGATTGTAAAATCCCATCTCAATTCCTGGCTTCTGCTGAGATTGCTGATTAAACCCATGAATCATATCCATGATCTATTTATCAAATGGTTCCTCAGCCACAACCTTAAGTATTCTCTTCAGAACAACTTTCTCATTTTTTTGCAATATAGATAGATTGAGAATTTTCCAAATCTTCAAGTTCTGATCCGTTTTAGCTTAACAATTTCCTTTTCAATGCATCTCTCTCCTTTTGCACTTTACTTGAGTAGTCAACAGGATCTAGCCTTTCAACACTTTGCTTGGAAATCTATTCAGCTAAATATATAATTTCATCACTAACAAATTCTACCTTTCACAAAATACTAGAATGTAGCTCAGCCAAGGTTTTTGCCACTTTATAACAGAATCAATAGGAGATATATATAAAGAGATGTATTATAAGGCATTGGTTCATATGATTATGGAGGCTGAGAAGTCCCCATATCTACAGTCAGCAAGCTGGAGACTAAGGAAAGTCAATGATGCAATTCCAGTCTGAGTCTAAAGACCTAAGAACCAGGAGAGATGGTGTAAGTTCCTGTCCGAAAGCTAGCAGGCTCGAGACCCAAGAACGGCCAATATTTCAACTGAAGTTGGAAGGCAAGAAAAGACCAATGTCCCAGCTCAAGGCAGTCAGGCAGGAGGAATTCCCTCTTACTCAGCCTTTTTATTCTACTCAGGTCCTCAACCTAGGCCCACCCACATTAGGAAGGGTAATATTCTTTACATAGTTTACCAATTCAAATGTTAAACTTATCTAGAGACGTCTTCATAGACACACCCAGAATGATGTTTGACCAAATGTCTCGGCACCCCCTGGCCCAGTCAAGTTGACACATAAAATAAACCATCACAGAGACCTTTCTTTGATTCCGTTCCTCATATTAATTTTTCCACTAAATGTATTTCTAGAGCAGTCTGTATTTGCTGCTCACTCATTCTCATATCATATCTACCTCCTGTTCAGCTCATCACTGCCAACCAGTATCACCTGGTGGCAGGTTGAGGTGGGTGGTCAGTCTAATAACTTATTGGCCACATGTAAACCATGAGGGTATGACAGCTCTAGACACAGTATTGCCCTACAGAGTGTTTGGCACCTCCTAACTACCCTTCTTGCTCCTGTTCTTACAGTCTTTTAAAGAGACCTCAAAGCTTCTGATATAGCCTATGTCAGGTCAATGTAATGGAAAACCACCACAGGCTTGAAAAACCTTGTTACTAAGTTTAATAAACTCCTCTTAGATTTTCTTGCAGTAATTGATGCAGATGACAATCCCTTTCTTTTTGAAAGTATTGTGAGAAAGTTTCAAGAAAAATATCAATTACACTTCATTAAAATTTTCTGCTCAAAACAGAAACTTTACTGATCAAAATCTATAGTCCATTTAATATTGTGAAAACATGTATATGACTTCATTAATATTTATAAGTTAAAAGATCACCTCCTGCTTCCAAGCAATTATATTAAGAATCAAAATGAAAACTAAAAGAGAAACTATAAACAAAAAGAGAGTAGTAAGTCCTCACCTATCAATAATTATTTTGAATGTACATGGATTAATTTTCCAGGCAGAAGACATAGAGTGGATGCATGAATTTTTTTAAGTCCTAATTATATGATGCCTACCAGAGATTCATTTCACTTTTAAGGACACACATAGATCCAAAGTAAAGGAATGGAAAAAGACATTCCATGCAAGTGGAAACCAAAAGAGAGCAGGGATAGCTATACTTAAATAAAATAAAATAGAATTTGAGTCAAAAACTGTAAAAAGAGGCAAAGATGGTCATTATATAATGACAAAGGGGTCAATTCAATAAGAGGATATAACAATTATAAAGATATATGTGCCCAACTTCAGAGCCCCTACATACATAAGGCAAATATTAATATATCTGAAGGAAGAGTTAGACTGCAATACAACAGCAGGGGACTTCAATACCCCACTTTCAAAAATAGAGAGACTATCCAGACAGAAAATCAATAAGAAAACACCAGAGCTGGACTGTACTTCAGGCCAAATGGACCTAACAGTTATATACAGAGCATTCCACCCAACAGCAGCAGCATATACATTCTTCTCAAGCCACATGGAGCATTCTCCAGAACAAATCATATGTTAGGCCAGAAGACAAGTCTACCAAATTTAAGAAGATTGAAATCACATCAATAATATTTTCATATTACAATGATATGAAAGTAGAAACTGATAATAGGAGGAATTTTAGAAAATTTACAAATACATGAAAATTAAGCAACATGCTCTTGCACAACCAATAAGTCAAAGAATAAATCAAAAGAAAAATGTAAAAATATCTTGAAACAAACAAAAATGGAAACACAACATACCAAAACTAATAGGATGCAGTTAAAGCAGTTCTAAGAGGAAAGGATGTAACAATAAATAACTACATCAAAAAAGAAAGATCTCAAATAAACAACCCAATGTTACATCTAAAGAAGCTAGACAAAGAACAAAGCCCAAAGTTAATATAAGGAAGGAAATAATGAAGATCAGATCAAAAATAAATAAAATAGAAACTAGAAAAACAATAGGAAAAAAATCAACAAAACTAATCAGTTGTTTTTTTTTAAAGATAAATAAAGTCAACAAAACTTTAGCCAGACTAACAAAGTAAAAAAGAAGACTTAACTAAATAAAAACAGAAATGAAACAGGGGATATTACAACTGATACCACAGAGATACAAAGGATTTGTTATACTATAACACAAAGAATTACTCTAATACTATAACCAGTAATACACCAGCAAATTGGATAACCAAGAACAAATGCATAAATTTCTAGAAACATACAATCTATCAAGACTGAATCATGAAGAAATAGAAAATGTGAACACACCAAGAATGAGTAAAAGAGTGAGCCAGTAATAAAAAAGTCTCCCATCAAAGAAAAATTCAGGAACTGATGGCTTCACTGCTGAACTGTATTAAACATTTAAAGAGCTAATACCAATTTTTCTCAAACTCTTCCAAAATATGGAAGAGAAGGCCAGCGTTACCCTGATACCAAAGCCAGACAAGGACACTATGACAAAAGAAAACTACAGGTCAATATCCCTGATGAACATAGAAGAAAAAATTCTCAAAAAAACACTAGCAAACTGAATTTAATACCATATTAACAGAATCATCCACCGCAATCAAGTGGGATTTATCCATGGGATGCAAGGAAGGATCAACATATGCAAATCAATAAATATGATATATTACTTTAAAAGAATGAAGGGCAAAAACCACATCATCATCTCAATAGATGCAGAAAAAGCATTTGACCAAATTTAGCATCCTTTCATGATAAAAACTCTTAACAAACTAGGTATAGAAGGAATGTACCTCAACACAATAAAGGCCATATATGACAAGCCCAAAGCTAACATCATACTCAGTAGTAAACAGTTGAAAGATTTTCCTCTAAGATCAGGAACGAGTGGCCAACTCTCACCACTTCCATTGAACATATAACTTAATATACTAACCAGAGCAATTAGGCAAGAAAAAGAAATAAAACGCATCCAAATCAGAATGGAAGAAGTTAGACTGTTTGCTGATGGCATGACCTTATACACAGAAATTATTTAAAACCCCACAAAAGGACTGCTACAATTAATAAATGAATTCAGTAAATATGGAGGATACAAAATCAACATACAAAATGTAGTAGCATTTCTGTACACTAACAATGACCTACCTAAAAAATAAATGAAGTAAACAGTTTTCTTTATAGTAACTACGAAATAAAATACTTAGAAATACATTAAACCAAGTAGGGGAAATATCTGTAAATTTAAAACTATAAAATTCTGACAAAAAAATTGAAGAAGACAAAAATAAATGGAAAGATTTCCTGTGTTCATGGATGGGAAGAGTTAATATTGTTAAAATGTCCATTTTATCTAAAGCAATCTACAGATTCAATGAAATTCCTATAAAAATTCCAATGACATTTTCCACAGAAATTTTAAAAAAATTCTAAAATTTGTGTGGAACCACAAAAGACTCCAAATAGCTAAAATCAATCTTGAGTAAAAAGAGCAAAGCAGGAGGGATCACACTACCTGATTTCAAAATATACTACAAAACTATAGCAATCAAAACAGCATGGTGCTGGCATGAAAACAGATGCATACTAATGGAACACAACAGAGAGCTTAAAAACACATCTATGCTTTTGCAGTCACTTCATTTTCAACAATGATGCCAAGAACATAAAATGGGGAACAGGGCCGGGTGCAGTGGCTCACACCTGTAATCCCAGCACTTTGGGAGGCTGAGGTGGGCAGATCACCTGAGGTCAGGAGTTTGAGACCAGCCTGGCCAATATGGTGAAACCCTGTCTCTAATAAAATTGAAAAATTAGCTGGGCATGGTGGTGGGTGCCTGTAGTCCCAGCTACTCAGGAGTCTGAGGCAGGAGAATCGCTTGAACCCAGGAGGCAGAGGTCACAGCGAGCCAAGATCATGCCACTGCACCCAGCCTGGGCAACACAGCAAGACTCCCTCTCAAAAAAAAAAAAAGAAATTTAAAAATTGGGAATGGACAGTCTCTAAAATAAATGGTGGTGGGAAAACTGGACATCCACATGCAGAAGAATGAAATTGGACTCTGATCTCACATCATATGCAAAATATCAATTTAAAGACTTAAAAATCAGATCTGAAACTGTTAAACAGAAAAAAAAAAATAGAAGAGCTCTGTGGCAATTGTCTGTGCAATGATTTTTTTTGCATATAACCCCAAAAGCCCAGGCAACAAAAGCAAAAATAGACAAACGGGATTACATCAAACTAAAAAGCTTCTGCATGGCAAAAGAAGCAATCAATGGAGTGAAAATACAACCTGCAGAATAAGAGAAAATACTTGCAAACCACACGTCTGATAAAGAATTGCTATTTCAAATATGTAAGGTATTCAAACAACTCAATAGCAAGAAAACAAATGAGCCAATTTTAAAAATGGGCAAAAAATCTGAATAGACTTTCTTTCTTTTTTTTTTTTTTTTTTTCTCTTCAAGATGGAGTCTCACTCTGTCACCCAGGCTGGAGTGCAGTGGCACAATCTCGGCTCACTGCAACCTCCACCTCCCAGGTTCAAGCGATTCTCCTGCCTCAGCCTCCCAAGTAGCTGGGACTACAGGCACTTGCCACCACGCCCAACTAATTTTTTGTATTTTTAGTAGAGACCAGGTTTCACCGTGTTAGCCAGGATGGTCTCAATCTCCTGACTTCATGATCTGCCCTCCTCGGCCTCTCACAGTGCTAGGATTACAGGCGTGAGCCACCGTGCCCGGCCCTGAATAGGCTTTCTAAAGAAAGACATACAAAAGGCCAAAAAGTATATGAAAGAAGACTCAAAATCACTGATCATCAGGGAAGTGTCAGTTAAAACCACGATGAGATATCAAGTCACACCTGTCAGAATAGCTATTATCAAAAAGACAAAAGATAATATGTGTTGGTGAGGATGTGGAGAAAAAGGGACTCTTGAACACTGGGAATGCAAAGTAGTGTAACTATTACGAAAAACAGTATTTAAGTTCCTCAAAAAACTAAAATAGAACTACTGTATGATGCAGTAATCTCACTACTGGATATATATCCAAAGGAATTGAAATCTGTATTTCGAGGTGATATTTCCACTATCATGTTCATTGTAGCATTATTTACAAATAGTCAAGATATGGATTCAGTCTAAGTATCCATCAACAGGTGAGTGAATAAAGAAAATGTGGTGTATATATACACAATAGAATACTATTTGGCCTTTTTTCAAAATTTCCATAGGTTTCGGGGGAACAGATTGTGTATGGTTACAAGAGTAGGGTATTTAGTGGTGATATGTAAGATTTTGATGCACCTACCACCCGAGCAGTATACACTGTACCCAACTTGCAGTCTTTTATCCCTCACCCCCCTCCCGCCCTTTCCACCGAGTCCCCAAAGTCAATTGTATCATTCTTATGCCTTTGCATTCTCATAGATTAGCTCCCACTTATGAGTGAGAACATATGATGTTTGGTTTTCAAAAGAAGAAAATTGTGTCATCTACAACAACATGAACCAACCTGGAGGACATTGTGCTAAGGGAAATAAGCCAGACACAGAAGGAGAAATGCTGCGTGATACCACCTATACGATGAATCTAAAATAGGCAAACTCATAGAAGTAGAGAGAATGGTGATTACCAGGAGGGTGCGAGGAGGGGAGGACAAGACTGGAGAGATTTAAAAGAGTACCTAGGTTGGTCAAAGGATACAAAATCTCAGGAGGAATGCTTCCAGAGATCTATTGTACAACACCGTGACTATAGTTAGTCACAATGTATTATATCCTTAAAAAATGCTAAGAAAGTGGATTTTAAGTGTTCTCACCACAAAGAAATGATAAGTATGTTAGGTTAAAAAGGAAAACTAAAGAAAAATGTTTATCACTTAACCAACTCAAAACCCAATCTGCCATATTCATGCATTCTAGATTACCCATAACTAAAAAAAAAATTGTGTACTGATACTTGACATAGAAATTAAAGCAAAAATGTCAAAAAATTTAACAAATTTGGAGCTGCAGATTCTTTGCTGAAAATATTTCCCTTACCAAGAAACATTCTCCTCTCAAGAGAAATAAGCCTTGTGTCAAGACAACAATGCTTCTGTGAAGAGACTTTGTGGAGAGTTTTTGTTCTCTGGTGACAACAACACAGTTTGAATTAATTCATTCATCAAACAAAATAATTTTGCATGATCAAACTTGTAATAATTAGAGCACAGTGGGATACATTTTCAAAAAGAAGTCACACTCCCCTCTGTTTGAAGGTTTTTGTGTATTTATCTGGTGTTTCGGAGGTTAATTAATTGATATTAATTAATTATAAATAGTTAATCCACAAAGAAAATGCAATTTTCCTATGGAAAAATAATTGGTTCAAGGATATCCAGCAGCTCACAGTTGACCAACAAGGAGCGGCCTGGCTTACAGACAGCAGTTGCAAAGTGAATGGACAATATACTATTTGGAAAGCTGCTGCTTTGGTCAAAGAAGGTAAAAACTGATCTGCTCAGTGGGCTGAATTGCATGCTGTTTTTCTAAGAGTAACGGAAGAACTAACAGTGGTGGAAGCCCCTGTGTTTGGGTTTTCACTGACTCACTGGGCAGTGACCAATGGCCTGGCCATATACTCAGGCAAGAGGGCAGTGGAAACCTGTCCTGTCGAAAGGAAACCCATATGGAGCATGGCCCTATGAAGATTTGAGGGGTGCATTAAAGTAGAACCCATCAGTGCCCATCAGAAGAACTCTCATCCAGGTTCAGAAGGTGACTGGAATCAACAAACAGATATCTACGGGTGCTCCCTTGAGGTGGCCACCTGAGTCCATGAAATGGGTGGATATGGGATATGGGGGCACCACAGCAGTGCAGAGATGGGCTGAACCTAGACACGTTCCTCTTGCACCCTCCTTGGGCACATAATGCCAAAACTGTACTGCTTGTCAATAAGAGAGACAGAGACTGCCGATGGCTATGGGGCAGATTCTCTGTGGGGAAAGAAGGCCCTGAACACAGCTGGTGAGTGGGACTGATGCTGGCAGCCCCGGGGAGCTACAAATAGGTCTTGACGGGAATAGACACTGACTCTGGACTGGGCTTTGTTTACCCTGCGGAAGATGAAAATGCTCGGAGTGCCATAACAAAAACAAAAACAAGAAACAGAAGATATTACATGGATTTGGATGGTTATCATTTCTTCAGACCAATGAACACACTATACAGCCCATAATGTCCAACAATGGGTAGAGATATCCTCCTCAGAGTGATAGTTTGATACAGAAATAGGACAGGTAACTGAAACAATGGTTGCCTGAAATAAGGAGATGGCAGGCAGGGCTGGTTTACCTGGTTTCTCAGCCGTGTGCTCACACTGCATATGAATGGGATTAAAGGGGTGTCCCCCTTAGATATTTTTTTCCTCTGGCTGATCTTGGGGAGAGGGGATAGGGAGAATGCTGGTATGATTAAGCAATTCTTGCCAAGGTAGAGAGTGCACTGGTAATAACAACTATAATTTTTTCTTTCTTTCCCAAGTTACCCCTCACATAATTCTTTTTTCTCCACTACCTGATACAATGGTCCTTGTACTAGGGCTGCAACTGCAAGTACTGGAAGCAGGAATGATTTCTAAACCGAAAACTGTAACTGTGTTTTTAAACCTTATGTCAGAATTCCTAAGGACCTAATGGGGGTAGGTTATGCTTTGACCCCCACTGGCAAAACTGGGGCTAAGAGTGAATACAGCTATATTGCCTGGGTGGTAAAAATGGTTCACTAGTTCACAGCCTATGTAACCTTACCCTACACGAATGGGTATAGACTGAGGAGAGGCCCTTGCTAGACTAGCATTGTTACCAGCAGTCTGGACCAGCAGAGTGGCCAAACCTAATGTCCCTTCCAGAGGTGGAAAAGTTGAGTAAAAATAAATGACAAATGGAAAAAGGAGAAATAGTAGCTGGGGGTAAAGGAATAAATAAATAGGATGCACTATCATCTCGAAAGAGTCTCAGAGCAAGAGACGACATTGTCTCAGCTCAATTATAACGGATGCCCTAAAGGGTACAATACACGTTTGCCAAAGACCACTCCTGCTTTTGGAACCCACTGAGATAAAAAGGAAGCCTGCAAACCCAATGGCCACAGCCTGGGAGACATTCATGCAGTATGACGGACTGGACTGATAACTAATGACTGAATAGGATTCTAGTAATGTGGGGGTATCTTTTGAGTTATACATACTTTTTTGTTGCTTGTTTGTTTGTTTGTTTTGAGACAGCATCTCAGTCTGCCACCTGGGTTGAATATAGTAGCACTACCTCAGCTCACTGCAACCTCTGCCTCCTGGGCTCAAGTGATCCTCCCACCTCAGCCTCCTGAGTAGCTGGTACTACAGATGCACACCAACATGCCCAGCTAATTTTTGAGGTTTTTTTTTGTAGAGATGGAGTTTTGCCATGTTGCCCAGGCTGGTCTGAAACTCCTTGGCTCAAGTGATCTGCCCACCTTGGCCTCCCAAAGTGCTGAGATTACAGGCATGAACTACCATGCCCAGCTGAGTTGTGTATTCTTTTGATGTAACTGATCTGTGTTTGAAAACCGGGAGATGGCCTGTGGTGACGTGTGTATGTGCATGCACACATGAGTGTACACTCACCCAGTCACATATATATATCGATGCCCTGTGTATCTCTTCATCTATACCCTTTGTAATATCCTTTATTTACTTTTTATTTACTTACTTATTTTTGAGACGGAGTCTCACTCTGTTGCCCAGGCTGGAGTGCAATGGTGTGATCTTGGCTCACTGCAACCTCCGCCTCCCAGGTTCAAGCGATTCTCCTGCCTCAGCCTCCCAAGTAACTAAGACTACAGGCGCCCACCACCATGCCTGGCTAATTTTTGTATTTTTAGTAGAGAGAGGGTTTCGCCATGTTGGCCAGGCTAGTCTCAAACTCCTGACCTCAGGTGATCTGCCTGCCTCGGCCTCCCAAAGTGCTAGGATTACAGGCATGAGCCACCATGCCCGGCCCTGTAATACCCTTTAGAATAAAGTGATGAACAACAAAAAAAGATGTTCAGAACTAAACTCACTAGTAAACTCCCCTTTAAACATCAGCCCCCTTTTTTTACACAAAATTGCCTAATATTTATTTTATTATAAAGAGATCTTTTGACATGGAAATGCTGAAGGGATTACATTGTCTTAAATCATGCATTTGTGACAGGAAATTACTCAGCACACCACATAGTTGCAAACACAGAAAAACATTATAGTAAGATGATCAATAATCCTGCAGAAGGACCTGGGTTCAAATCCCAGCCCCAACAGCTACTGGTGCTTGCACCTGGCATGGCATGGACAAGACGTGTTCCCCATGTTGTTTCCTCTTCCTAGTCAGTGACTTTAGGGAATAACAACTAAATTCTGGCAAATGGCATGTGGTGGAAGGGATAGCAGATGCTACTAGGCACTGCCCTAAGAACATTGCATAGGACCCTCCAGCTGTCCCTTTGCCTTCAGCAGTACTGTGAAGGCCACCTCTTGAGGATGATATGTTCATAACATGAAGGGACCTGGATCCCTGAGTCACCACCTGAAGGCTAAGTGCCACCATCAGACTATGACACAAGCAAAAATTAACCTTGGCTTGGAAGCCACTGAGGCTTGAGGATTATGTGTTGCTGCAGTGTGTGTGTGTATGTGTGTGTGTGTGTGTGTGTGTGTGTGTGTGTGTGTGTGTTGGCTACAATAAAAAAGCAGCACTAGAAGCTAAGCTAAATGAGAGAGAGAGAAACCTATGGGAACGGGGGTTCCTGCAGGGAATTGGAACTGGCAAAGAAGAAACCTTCTTAAGCAAACTCAAGAACAAGTTATCAGATAGATGAGCAAAGAGGGAGTTATGATGCCAGGGTAACATTCCTAAATCTCTTCTACTCCTGATCAGGATTTGTGCTAAAGCATAAAAAAGAGTAGAGCCAGGGGGGTCCCCTGGACCCATCTCTGTGAAAATGCAATGAAGAAAAGTAGCTGGGAGTCAGAGAGACCCTGACAGAGGCAGGGGTGACCTTTGGGCAAAGTGGAACGTGAGAGAGATGACAGGAGAGCTACAGATTCAAGGAGAGCAGAAATGAATTATTTTAAATTGCTACTATGGTTCTACGGCTGCCTTAAAATTATATTAAACAAGAAAGACCTTTCACATGGATTTTTCTCACACATGGAAAACTAACTCTAAGCAAATTATACACGTTTCAAGAACCCCAGAAAATAAAACAATATGATGTAAATGTCAATGTAAAAAGATATTATTTTTGAAACTTGTTTAGACTGTGACCAATGCACAAAGGCACCTATATCTAATTTCATATTATTTCATGAAAATGGGAGTTTTCAATCTGCAATATTCAGAAAATGGTAGAACTATTGTCAGAAAGCAGCTTACTTAAACCATAATTTGCTATTATTTACAAGTGTGGGGCTATAAAATAGTTTTGTTGTTTTAATAGAAGACATAAAAGATGACTGTTTTGTGAATCAAGATCAATTTGCCATCTCCTGGGTTCCAGCACAATTCTGATGAATTTACCAGCAACCACCAAACTGTTTCGGGGTTGTATTAGTCTGTTCTCATGCTGCTATGAAGAAATACCCGAAACTGGGTAATTTACAAAAGAAAGAGGTTTAGTTGACTCACAGTTCCAGAGTGCTGGGGGCGCCTCAAGAAACTTACAATCATGGAGGAAGAGTAAGCAAACATGTCCTTCTTTACATGCTGGCAGGAAAGAGAAGAATGAGAACTGAGCAAAACCATTATAAAACCATCAAATCTTGTAATGAATTACTATCACAAGGACAACATGGGGGAAACTGCCCCCATGAGTTAATCATCTCCACCTCATCCCACCCTTGACACATGGGGATTATTACAATTCAAGGTGAGATTTAGGTAGGGACACAGAGCCAAACCATACCAGGAGTCTAAGTACAATTATCAAAGTTCATATATTTGTAATGCAAAAATGCTATGGCCTTTTTTTTTTCTTTTTTTTTTCTTTTTTTTTATTATACTTTAAGTTCTAGGGTACATGTGCACAATGTGCAGGTTAGTTACATAAGTGTACATGTGCCATGTTGGTGTGCTGTACCCAGTAACTCATCATTTACATTAGGCATATCTCCTAATGCTATCCCTCCCCACTCCCCCTACCCCACCACAGGCCCCAGTGTGTGATGTTCCCCTTCCTGTGTCCAAGTGTTCTCATTGTTCACTTCCCACCTATGAGTGAGAACATGAGGTGTTTGGTTTTCTGTCCTTGTGATAGTTTGCTGAGAATGATGGTTTCCAGCTTCATCCATGTCCCTATGCTATGGTCCTGATGTCAACTGAAAGTCAAAGTATTACAATCATGCATCACGTAATGATGGGGATATGTTTTAAGAAACGTGTTGTTAGGTGATTTCGTCATTATGCTAATGTCATGGAATTTACTTACACAAACCTAGATGATATAGCCTACTACACACCTAGGCTATACAGGATAGCCTATTGCTCCTAGGCTACAAATCTGTACAGCATGTTATTGTAGTGAATACTGTAGGCAATTGCAACACAATGATAAGTATATTTGTGTCTAAACATAACTAAACATAGAAAAGTTACTATTAAAACACAGTATTGTAATCTTACGGCACATCATTGTTTACGCATGTCTAAATATATCTAAACATAGAAAAGTTACCATCAAAATACAGCATTGTAATCTTATGGCACACCATTGTTTATGCGGTCCATCACTGACCGTCAGTATGTGGTCCGTCATGACTATACTTCTATTATTGTTACTGTTGTACATGTACATGTACATGACTATACCTCTATTATTGTTACTGTTGTTAGTAGAAGGCCCAAGGAGATTCCTATATGCCTACATGTGCTATAATGTGCTATTAGCATTGGAGACATTAAATCACCTTAGATGGTAACAGTAAAATTCTTTTTCCCATTAACAAGCAAAAATAATTAATTATGTTTCTGGAAATTTCAAATCAATGGTTTAACC
The DNA here is from genome assembly GCF_029281585.2 of Gorilla gorilla gorilla. NCBI lineage: Eukaryota > Metazoa > Chordata > Mammalia > Primates > Hominidae > Gorilla > Gorilla gorilla. The sequence goes on from NC_073235.2 coordinate 132,212,494, forward strand.
ATGACAGTGCAGAAATGCTGAGAAGATAATAGGCACAATTTAAAATACACAGCTATTTAGTTATTCCAAATTCTGTCTGTAGCTTTGAAGAAATAGGGACACATTATAAAGTATCATATACTATGTATTTATAGAAATGGTGTATTTCTGAAGATTAAAAATAAAATTATAAAATAGGAAATTGGATCTCTATTTCATACTATATATATGTAAATTAAATTCATATTGATTAAAGACTTTGGTATAAAACAAACTTTTTAAATGTTTAGTGGAAAACAAGGTTAATATCCTTTAGATCTTCATGCAGGGAAACATTTTCTTAAATTGGACATAAACGTATTAACCAGAAAAGTAAAGTTTGAGAAATATAATGTCTATTCCTCAAAAGAGCCCTTGAAGTCAAAAGACAAGTTACAAACTTGAAGAACATATTTACAATTTGTATAACAAATTATTAGTATCAAAAATAAAGAATTCTAACAAATCAACAAGAAGAGTGTGCACACACACACAGATAATGGCAAATAAACATATGAAGAGGAGTTCAGCATGATTAGTGTTCAGCAGACTACAGAGGTCATAATGAGACTCGTCTTTATACCTATCCGGTGGGCAGACATTAAGAACTCTGACACTACCAAATGCTGAAGATGTGAGTCTACAAACTCACTTGTATACTGCACAGTGAGTAGATATTAGTGCAACACTTGGAAAAAACAGTTTGATATGACCTCCTGTAATTGGTCAATTACATATTTTATGTTCCACAATTTTACTTCTAGGTATATACCTTAAAAACCTCCAGCACATACACAACAGAAGACATACAAGAATGCATATCTGTCCCTGTTCATAGAATGGAATTTTATATGGCAGTCAAGAACTCCAACACTATGGATGTCTTAGTAATAACAGTATTAAGTGAAAAAGTAAGTGCCAGAGAATTGCATGCATGATACCATAACATGAATCATGCATGATACCATTTTTATAAATTTTAAAAGAATTAAAAATAAATGTTTCTATAAAAACATGTAAATATTAAAATGATTAAAAAGGAAAACAGGCTGGGCGCGGTGGCTCATGCCTGTAATCCCAGCACTTTGGGAGGCCGAGGCGGGCAGATCACGAGGTCAGGAGATCGAGACCATCCTGGCTAACACGGTGAAACCCGTCTCTACTAAAAAGACAAAAAATTAGCCGGGCGTGGTGGCAAGCACCTGTAGTCCCAGCTACTCGGGAGGCTGAGGCAGGAGAATGGCGTGAACCCAGGAGACAGAGCTTGCAGTGAGCCGAGATCGAACCACTGCACTCCAGCCTGGGCGACAGAGTGAGACTCCATCTCAAAAAAAAAAAGAAAAGAAAAGAAAAAGCAAACAAAGAACTGATCAACTCAAGATTCAGGGTGGTTGTTATCTGTTATCTCTGGAGAGAAAGGAGAGGTGAAGGGAGGAACAAAGGAGGAGCCTATAAGGTTAGTTGTCAGAAACAACTTCTGTTTTTGGTAGTGGTTTCACTGGTGCTTAGTAAATATGTAAAAATAGGCTATGCGTGAACAAGATCGGAGAGTGCCACAAACCGAGTGTTATCATCAATTCAATTCTGTGCACATAAAATCCTTTAAAAAAAGATGAATCCCCTTTGAGAACAAACCTAGATAAAAAATATCAAACTGAAATCATGTCAGTCCAAATATATCGAAAACCTCCACCAGCCAGCTCTGATTGAGACTATTTGTAAAAGGATCTTTATTTAACATTACTTCCAAAAGAGATATTGCAACCATCTAAAAGATTCATCAATAGAGGAATAGCTTAAAACATCTGTCTACATTTATACTCTTTCATTAATTCATCTCATCAACACATTGACTGAGTGTCCACAATTTGTCAGACACTGTGGAATACAATCATGAACAAAACTGATCCAGGCCCTGCCCTCATGTGGCTTAACAATCTTTTTAAAAAGGGAAGACAGGCCAGGTGCAGTGGCTCACACCTGTAATTCCAGGACTTTGGGAGGCCGAGGTGGGTAGATCACCTGAGGTCAGGAGTTTGAGACTAGCCTGGCCATCATGGTGAAACCCTGTCTCTACTAAAAGTACAAAAATTACCCGGGCATGGTAGTGGGTGCCTGTAATCCCTGCTACTTAGGAGGGCTGAAGCAGGAGAATCGCTTGAACCTGGAAGACAGAGGTTGCAGTGAGCCGAGATCATGCCACTGCATTCCAGCCCGGGCAACAAGAGCAAGACTCTGTCTCAAAATAAAATAAAATATAAAATAAAAAAGGGAAGACAGGTAGTAATCAAAGAGTCACACACACAAATGTATGCTGAAAACAGACAGTACTGTGAAGTAAGGAACACAGGGTTATAGAAGAGAAAAATGGAGAGAGACTTATCTTGAAGCCTTCAGCCAAGACTTCCTGAGAAAAGGGACATTTAATAGAGGCCTGAAACAACAGAGATCTGGGAGTAGTTAACCAAGCAAAAAGGAGACAGGGAGGAAGTATTGTCCAAGCACAAGGTTGAGAGGGTGGATCCTGTGGCAGATGAGAGATCAAGCTATTACAGAGGTAAAAGGTCAAGGTGGCTGAAACCAGGGTAAGGGAGACATGGGGGTGAGATAGGGCTGGAAAAGCAGGCAAAAGACATATCCTGGTGCAGAATGAGGCCAAGGATTTCAATCGCTGTTCAAAGAGCAATGTGAAGAAGAAGTTTAAGCAGAAAAGCAACTACATCAGAATCTCACTGCGAAGGGATGCCCTGCAGCCACGTGGAGAATGGAGGGTCCGGGCATGGATGAGACAAAGGCCGATGCCCACTCTGACGTGAGAACCCTGGCTCTAGTGTGCAGCAGGGTCAAGAATTGTTGGAGGAACAGCAGGAGGCCATCTCAGCAGCACAGGCAAGGGGCAAAGGCCACTAGCCTGAAGGTGTTGGCAGTGGGGCTACAGAGGGTGGAGGATTTGAGAATTCTCTAGGTGGTAAAATGGAGAGCATCAGAGGTGGAAAAAATACGAAGAAAGAGGGAGAGGGAGGCACCTAGAATGACTTGTAGATGTCTGGCTTCTAGAAATGGATGGAACGCTGGAAGACGAGCTGTGTTGGGCTGGGAACACGATGAGTTCAGTTTGGAGATGACTGAGCTTAGGTTGTCCTGGGACACCTAAATGGAGATGCCATGTAGGCTGTCAAGTAAGTAGGTCTGGAGGGGAGCCTCACCTGGAGATAAAAATCTGGGGACACCATGTAACTGTTCAAATGAATGAGGTCACTCCATATAAACTGACTTGGTATGATGTCTGTGATCCACTGCCAAATGCATACTGAAAAAAGGCAAGTTATAGAACAATATGTATCATATCACTTTTTAAAAAGATGTAGAAAAATACTTACTCATCTGGCCTGCAAGAGAAATACACACACTCTGACCTACACACAGACACACACACATATACACACACATACACACACACACAATGAAAGAATATGCTAAATATTAACCTATCCCTATGATTTGATAAAGTTTAGGTGGGAATAGATAAGTAAATGAATTTCACTTTTATAAATTTCTGCTTTGCTGACTCTCTTGTTTCTTACAATGAGTACTTCATAACCCCCATGCCCACTTCATTCCATCTCTTTTTCACCCCCAACTCCTACCTTATCCTGAACCCCCACCCAGTGGCAGAAGCTGGCAAGAGAATGGGATGGAAAGAGAAAAGATGATGTCAGTTTTGCACATTATTTTATAACAAAATAAGAACAACTTGGTGTTTGCTTTTAAGATGCATCAAAATAGCTGTGTCAAAACATTCCCTGGTAAAATGCCATTCCTGCTCCTGAAGGGTTTGTAATCAAGTTGGCTGAGCAGTAAGTCAATTAAGATGATTGTCAGAGCATGAAGTCTACAGCAACACTGTCCACTGCACCCTCCCTAGAGGCCCTCAATGTGCTCTGAGGATTTCCAAGTCTCATGTAACACCCAAGAACACACCACACTAACCAAGAAATGTTAAAAACTTCCCATTGTGGAGAGCAAGGTAGCAGGAACTTGAACTAATGAACATACATGAACAAAAGGAAATTAATATAAACACGAAGATTAGGTGGCTTTTGTGGTTTATCCTGGGTTTTTCTTCAGTTACTTAATATAATCACCCTGCACAGTGCCAGCCCACACTCAGTACATACTTGTGGAATTGTTTTTAAAATATCCAAGCCTCTATTGGGCTGAGAATATTATTTTCCCTGAACAAAAATGGGGTAATGCTGAAACAGAAGCATTCTAATGTCAGAAAGCCAAGAGACATATTGTGCAGCCCCATGTGAACTTTCTTCTTCCATTCCCTGATTACATAAAGCATAGACTGATAGCATCAAATGAGATCTTGAAGCTGCCTTGTTCAACAGCTGGGCACAGCATTGTTTAACCATTCTTGACTAAGAAGCGCATGCTGAAAATGTGGAACCAGCTCAAATGCCCATCAATCAACGAGTGGATAAAGAAACTGTGGTATATATATACAATGGAATACTACTCAGCCATAAGAAGGAATGAATTAGGCTGGGCAAAGTGTCTTATGCCTGTAATCCCAGCATTTTGGGAGGTGGAGGCAGGTAGATCACCTGAGGTCAGAAGTTCAAGACCAGCCTAGCCAACATGATGAAACCCCCATCTCTACTAAAAACACAAAAATTAGCTGGGTGTGGGGGCGCATGCCTGTAATCCCAGCTACTTGGGAGGCTGAGGAAGGAGAATCACTGGAGCCCAGGAGGCAGAGGTTGCAGTGAGCCGAGATCACACCATTGCACTCCAGACTGGGAAAGAGTGAGACTCTGTCTCAAAAAAAAAAAAAAAAAATTAATTAATGGCATTCCCAGCAACCTGGATGGGACTGGATACTATCACTCTAAGTGAAGTAACTCAGGAATGGAAAACCAAACATCATATGTTCTCACTCATAAATGGGAGCTAAACTATGAGAATGCAAAGGTATATGAATGATACAATGAACTTTGGGGACCCAGGGGGAAGGGTGACAAGGGGATGAGGAATAAAGATCACAAATTGGGTTCAGTGTATACTACTTGGGTGATGAGTGCACCAAAACCTCACAAATCACCAAAAAGAACTTACTCATGTAACCAAGTACCACCTGTTCCCCAAAAAACTATGTAAATAAAAAAACAAGAGGTGCATGCTGTACAGACATACACCTAATAACTGAACCGTGAGTATGTATCATACCGGGAAGGCAAACACAGGTGAAATTGCTCCCATCTTGCTTTTCATTTGCATCAATACAGCTCGCGTTGTTTTGGCAAGGTTTCCTCTGGCAAGCATCGTATTCTTCACAGAAAGTACCCACGTACTGCTCCTCACAGGTACAGGAAAAAGTTGCCTAAAATACAAAAAAACACAGTGTCTATTACCTGGTGCCTCTCAACAGTGTGTTTTGGCTGTGAGACTCAAAGTTTGAAAGAACCCCTTCCTTTTTATAATCAGCAATTTAATCAAATCACTTATGTCATAATCTAGTTGAAATCATCGCTTTAAGACAAATAGTAGTTTCTTTACAGTCTAATCTCAAACACGTTTTTCTATTCTTTGTTCATATTTATCCCCGTCATTTTCAATCTTCCTAAAATAGAAATGAAATGAACTTGTTTTAAGCTAAAATTGTTTGCTGGCCAGACATGGAAATGGCAATTTTGCTAGAGCAGATAGTTTAATGCTACAGCCATTAAACTAGACATCACTCCAACCAACTAAAACCTTCAACAGAGACAGCACTTGCAACAAAAATGTCATCAAATGTCCAACCCAGACCGTCCTTTCAGAACACTGAGAAAATGCACTGAATCACTCCTTCAACTGGCCTCAATGTACAGCCATGCAGATTACCTGAGTCCAAGGGAAAATAAAAAGAGTATAATTCAAGTAACCATTTTGTATCGCTTATGATATTAACATTATCTTAGTAAAAGACCATAACTCAGACACAGAGAATTGAATTTGACTTGAAGCTTCATTTCTGAGATAGCTGCAAAATACAAACAAAACTGGGTTTCTGTCCCCTTCTTAATGCCAGCCTGGGGGTACGGGCATGTCTGAAATAAACCACAAATCTGTCCCCAAAGCCTACACAAAGCAATATAGATCATTACAGAAGATTTTTATGAGGAAGAGAAGAGGAGAGGCAAAGAAGAATGACATTAACAGATCTTACTACTTAAGAAAATCTAAACAAAACAGACAAAAGCCCCTTGCCCAGCTCATCTCCAAGCCTGGCACATGGGGCAGATGTTCAATCTCTACCATTCCCCAGCCATTATCCCCTCACCCTCCCTCCCTCTCCCTGGCCTCAGCCTCCCGCTGCTAAACTTAGAAAGAGACTCTCTCCTCTTCTCCAAGCACTGTCAACTCAGGATCTCCGCCCAGTACCCCCGTAAGTACAACCCACTGCCTGCCTTCCCCTCGAAGAGAAAAGGGTTATCCGTTCTTCTCTTTAGTACATTTTTGTCTCTCAATCAAGTTTCATAATTCCTGCACATTTCTTGATAAATTTACTCCTGAATATTTATGTTTTTGTAGCTATTGATAATGAAATATCTTCTTCATCCTATTCTTGTTAATACCAATGATACTTGCTAGTAATTATTATACAGGAATAAAATACTAGGGTTTTGTTTCCAGTTATCACACTGAGCTTTTAGTACACGTCAGAGTTTTTAGTTGATTTCCAGGCTTTCTACATGACACAAAACCAGATGATAATAATAAGTCCATAACAATTGCAAATAGTAATAATGTCATCTTCTCTTCTCCAGTTCTCAAGGTTACATTGGCAGCTCTTCCGGAATAATTTTGGCCTCAAAGTGATGTTTGTAGAATTTACCACTAAGCAGATTGTTGGAATGACTGTGAAATTTTATCAAATGCCATTTTAGCTCCTACAGGAATCATCTATTGCTTTCATCTGTGACCTATTATGACATGAATTCAATATCCAGATTTCCTAGTACTGATTCAACCTTATGCTCCTGGAAGGAACATCCACTTAAGTCATTATACAAAATGGTTTTAATATGGCTGGCTTCTATTAGTAGTCATACTTCTAGTGCCTTCCATTTCACTCTCCCTCCACCCTCTTTCCCCAACAGATTTCTTTTCTAAGAAAAAGCTGTCCCTTGCACATGAGATCATGTTTTACACTGCATAGGAGGATACCCCTCACAACAACTGACTGAACAAGAAGTGTGCAGACCCCTCAGAAACTAACCAAGAGGCCAGACAATAGGATATGACATTTAGCTCGACCAAACTGCCAAATTGTGTATGGGTGTCTTTCTTCTGTTAACAGAATACAGTTTTTTGCTAAGGGAATACAACAAGTCCTTGTAATCTGCATAATCAAGTCTCCTTTAGTTTAGTAATACATTCTTCAATGATATCTTAGAAGCTAAAACAATTATAATTTTTTTTTAAAAAATCCTTTCTTCTTAAGCTGGAGCTATATTTTCTGCCTTCTATTTCTATCACCTCTCACTTCTTTGTGGTAAATGGAAATTCCCTCTTCATTCTAGCAATAAAATGAGGATCTATCTGTTTTTTCATCATGTTTTGAGTTTTTTCCTTTTGTATTTGTAGCTGGAAGCTAAGAGAAGCTGTCAGAAAGGTATTTTTTTAAAACAGGAAACTCCTTTTTTTAGAACTGTCTTCTAAGGACAATTTTGTCCTTGCTCAAATGCATAACAGAGTACACATCTGATATGTGCATGAGTCCTGTTTGGAGCTCTCTGTGCATTGGAAGATTTGTGGCCACCTTTGAAATGTAAATGCTGTGCACACCCAGTGCATACAATCCCAAAGCAGGCCTCCAAATCATGATAAATTACTATATGTCATTGGTCTTGGCAGCTGTCTTCTAAAATTTACTTGGTTTGTATCCAGACATTCCATATTGCAGATAAATTTGCTTGGTTATTTGACAGATACATTTAGCATGTAATTCATCTAGTGCATTCCATGGAAAATATGCTGCTTATGGAAATAAATTATTGAGAGCCCCAAATCAAATATCTTCAAGTTAGCTTTATTTATTTATTTTTTTTGAGACAGTCTCACTCTGTCACCCAGGCTGGAGTGCAGTGGCACGATCTCAGCTCACTGCAATCTCTACCTCCTGGGTGCAAGCGATTCTCATGCCTCAGCCTCCCGAGTAGCTGGGATTACAGGCTCCTGCCACCACGGCTGGCTAATTTTTTATATTTTTAGTAGAGACAGGGTTTCACCGTGTTAGCAAGCTGGTCTTGAACTCCTGACCTCAGGGTGATCCTCCTGCCTCGGCCTCCCAAAGTGCTGGGATTACAGGCGTGAGCCACCGCACCCAGCCTCTTCAAGTTAGCTTTGATTGAATTTAGAGATAAAACAGAAGCCATCCATTTTGTTTTGCTTTATTGCAAGCAGGAACCTTGAAAGAAACCTGAAGAAACTGTTGAAACAATTGCTTTTGATAAAGTAGAACACAAAATTGATTCTTAAATTTTCATTGAGAGATGAGGAAGGAGGTTAACAAATGTTTAACATATTCATGACCATAAAATTTTAAATATTTGTATATTCTCTATCATATCATCTATAAAGTTAGATTACTCCCTGTCTATTTTCTAAGAACAAAGAGCTTTCCTATAATATTAAAAAGTTTGTTTTGATAGTTTTAAGACTGCTGACTTGTAAGAGATCATGAATGTTTATTATAGGAAACTATGTTCGCACATCTTTTGTGAAAAACCATGTTTGACCACTGAAGTTTAACTCATTGCCTGTGATATCACTAATCACTAATCTAACTCCAATTAACTCCACCAGCATAAGGGACAAAATAAACTTACTTAAAATTAGCAGTTTAGCTAAATTACAGAAAGATACTTCCTTGTAAAAGTATTGTATAAGTACACGGAAATGTACTTTTCAAGTAAAATGAACAGTGACCCTCAGAGATTAATTTAAAAACCCAATAAAGAATCTCAATTTTCCTCAACAGCTTGAAGTCAAATATGCCATTTGTACATTAATGAAACTTTCTCAGTCAGTCAGCTGTGGGAAGACGTAGTGCCAGCTATTGGGGAAGCTGAGGGAAGACGACTGCATGACCCCAGGAATTCGAGGTTGCAGTGAGCTATGATCACGCCACTGCACTCTAGCCTGGGTAACAGAATGGGACGCTGTCTCTAAAAAAAAAAAAAAAAGAAAAGAAAAGAAAACAAAGGCCGGGCACGGTGGCTCACCCCTGTAATCCCAGCATTTTGGGAGGCCGAGGTGGGCGGATCACAAGGTCAAGAGATCGAGACCATCCTGGCCAACATGGTGAAACCCCGTCTCTACCAAAAATACAAAAAAATATTAGCTGGGCGTGATGGCACGCGCCTGTAGTCCCAGCTACTCAGGAGGCTGAGGCAGGAGAATCGCTTGAACCCAAGAGGCGGAGGATGCAGTGAGCCGAGATCGCGCCACTGCACTCCAGCCTGGTGACAGAGTGAGACTCCGTCTCAAAAAAAAAAAAAAAAGAAAAAAAATTAATAAAAGGAAACGTCTAGGTTAGAAAAAAATCACACATGTATTCACTTATTTGTCCTTTCAACCAATGTGTATTAAGCATATACTATGTACCAGGCACTGTTCTAGGAGCTGAGGGTCACAGAAGTGAACAAGACCCTCTCCTGGGGTTTATATTCTAGTAGGGTTGACTGACAATGAATAAAATGAATGAGAAAGTGGTATAGTAAATTAAGTTATAAATGGCATGGGGAAAAACGGAGACAGGGAATAGAAGTGGAAGGGCTGTTATGAAGAACACAATTTAAAACAGGATGTACTGAGAAAGTGAAAACAGGGCCAGGACTTGCTGGAGGTACAGAGTGGCCATGGAGGCATCCGAGGAAAGGTATTCCAGGTGAGGGGAACAGCCAGTACAAAGACTTCAAGGTGGACCATGCCTCACATGTTCAGGAAAGATCCAGAAACCAGTGTCGCTAGAGTATAGCAAATAACAGAGAGAACACTGTAACGTGAGAGGTCACTGGGTGTGCTGTCAAATCACGTGGGATGGTGGTTTTCATGTAGGGACCATATTACCTCCCAGAAGACATTTGGCAATGTCTGGACATACTTTTTGGTTGTCACAGCTGAGGGCTTGCTACTAGCCTCTGGCAGATAGAGTCCAAGGATGCTGCTAAACACCTTACAATGAACACGGCAGGTCCCACAGCAAGAAACTATCCAGTCCCAAATGTCAGTGGTGCTGAGCTTGAGAAACCCTGATACAGGCTTTATAGGCTACTGTAAGAACCCTGGCTTGGTGTCAAATTTTAGAAAAGATAGTTCTTGTGCCAGAAAAGACCCGAAAATGCATTGCACATAGTAATGTTGCTCTACGTTAAATTACCTTGTTTCATTACAATAGTTTGTTTTATTCAGATAACACCCAGGCCCTGAACGTAAGTAATCCCACAGCCATCTCAAAGCAGAAGCTGGATGGTTATTTATTCGGGGAAATTATGTTTGAGTCTTCCATTTTCACATGATGATGTCAGTCCTACCATCTTAGGTGATCTTCCAAGTATGAGAGGTATCTTTACTCAGCGTTATAAAATAACTGGCTATTACTGGATAATTTAACCTAAACTGGGTATTGTCCAACATGTATTCATTCATTCCATTCATTCAACACATGTTTTGTGAACACTACCATGTGTCTAGCAATATTGTGAATACTAGGGATGTGGTGAAGGTCGAAAGGACACAGTCCCCATTCTAGCGGAAGAAAAGGACATGTTCTATGTCAGATAACATCCTAGAGGGACAACAAATATATAGCTTCCTGTCACATTGTGTAAGTGCTATAAAGAAGTGTAAATTGATACGAGGAGACAGAGAGTGACAGTGGGGTGTAAATAGGCTTTTATCTCAATCAAAGTCTAGTTGGGAAGACCAATGTCTTTGAAGAATTGCACATAGGTAGAATTCAACCCTTCCTCCACACAGTCAAGCTTTTTACACCTAAATCGAGTCCAACCATCAGAAAACTGAATCTTGGACCGTATTCTCTTGTTCCTTTGGCAGAACTGCTTTCACTGAGCTGTTATTTCACCTTACACTCTCAATTAAATATTGAAGAGCCCTATAAGAAACATCCCTATTAAACCTAATATGACATCCACTATGAGGATATTGTTGAGAACATTATATACCATATATCACTTCGTGCACCATTTACGAACTCTTACCCAAGAAAATTCACTCATTTAAGTGCCGCAGTTTTGCTAGTCTTTAGAACTCATGTTTCATTCTCAAGAATGATGCAAATCATGCGATTACTCTTTTTTCTTTTATTTTTGATTTGGGCTGCTGTAAGCTCAGCGTCTAGTTGAAGTTTAGCTTTAACAACTACATAGGGCTCTATGACTACCTATTTCTCCTTTCTAACTTGGACAATGCCTTCTAATTTATATATTCCCTGATTCTGACTTTTTTGATATTTTTCTATTTCAACACTTTATGTAATATAGAGCCAAATATCATGAATAAATCTAAACCCCTAACACAGCACTCAAGGCACTTGACAGTCTGGCCCCAACCCACCTTTTCAATCTTATTCTCTGTCATTTTACCTCTCTCAGTAACGCCTATGTGTTGGTGAACAAATCATTCCAGTGAGATAAGTCTTCTCAGCAGCTATATTTCTTGCTTTATGGATCAGAACTTATAATTCTATTTTACTTCCTCCCTTAAAGAACATATACAGAAAATATACTTGTCTTTTTTTGATATCCCAGTGACATCAGTATCAACATAAAATGCCCAACTGACTAGACATTGAATTTCATTGTTTATAAAGCTTGCTTCAGTGAAATTATTGCATTAACCTTCACCATGTCTGTCAGGTGGTTATTACCTGATCCATCTTAAGAATTGAGAACAGACTCAAAAAAGAGGTCAGGAAAATTATGTCAGGTGTCCCAGCTGGCAAGCAGAAGGTCAAGGCTTGAACTCATATTGTCTAATTCCAAATCCTTTGTCATTCACAGCAGCATACAGTCCCCTCATTACTGTGATGGCCTCGGGTTCAGAAGATGTGTCTGGGGAGGCCCTTCACCCTTAAGGGCATCTGCTAGGTCAAAACTCTGGCTAATGAGTTGACAACTCTCAAATAACCCCGGCAATGGTGGCATTTTAGTTCTCACTCCAGATTTCTGTGGTTTTTCTACTTCCTCCCTTGCTGTCAGGCTGCCTTCATCAGCTCTGCATTAGTGACTGTCCCTTTGGTTCACTGATTCTAAGTTCCTGTAATCTGAGACTACTACTGAATTTATTCAAATAAGGTGTCAGGATAGAGTAAAAACTATCCTATCTGGTGGTTGAAAGTACCTCTTATAAGAGGTATACATAAAGCGCCTAATTGCTCCTGAACAGACTTAGGAACTTCAGGCAATTCTTCGCAGAATTGGAAGTCCTTGGTGTCTGAGACTCTAGTTACTCAGACATAATAGATGCTTAGGTGTTCACTGAAATAAACTGACATCATAATAGGCTGCTTAGCAGTAGTCTCGCGGGAGAGATCTGCACAGGCACAGGACCTTCTCCTCCTTCTTCCATGTCTATCTCTGATGTCCTGGGTTTGGCTGTAAGAGCATCAGAGTCATTCTTTGAGCACATGTTTATACAAACTGGGATAACTGGAACCAGGATTAGGAGGACAGTCCCAAGCCAAGGGGCGACTAACAGGCCCCTAACTCTGAAAACGAAATGGAGATGATTCAAGCCACTCCTTGCTAAAGGACCCTCCAGGCCAATTTTGATTTCCATCGTGAGCCAGCCTAATTCCAAACTACATGTGGGTTATTCATAGTTAAATGTCCAAACATCTGCTAGGTCAAAACTCTGGCTAATGAGTTGATAATGGTTGAAACTAGGTGACACAGGCATGGTGGTCTGCCAGTTACTCTATGTTTATATATGTTTGAAATTTTCCATAATAAAACAAAATTTTTTTTTTAATTTTAAGAATCTGGCTAAGTACCAAGAAAGGAAAGCTAAAACTCGGAAACATTGGAATTCCATTTGAGCATCCCACATCTGGCTCTTCCCCATGGAATCTGCCATTGCATCTGCTGCAGGACTGCTGTGGAGAACACTGTGAGCATGTGACTGAGTCCCCACATGTGAAGTCCCACTCCAGAGATTTATTTCATATCCAAGTGCCAGGAAAAGCTCTGCTCGCCCTAAGGAACTAACATGTTTTCTCCTTGTGGACAACATAAATCACATAATAGAGCATATTTCCCTCCAAACAACCCCGTCAGCTTGAAGAAAAGGCTCAGCCATTCCTATGCCAAGGGAGGGTCTGGCTGCCTCTCGGCTTCCCCAGTGTACTGGGGTCATGACTAGGGCACGCCCAGCCCCAGCCTTGGCGGAAGCAGAGGAATTCCTGCTTACAGAGCCTATGAATAAAAAGTCCGAAGACCTCTCTAAACCAGTTCCCCACATACTGGCAGCATCAAGTTGAGTTGGTTTCTTAACATCGGAAAGCTCTGGAATCATTTTGCTCCTAGTTAATGGAGGAGCTCCAGGAGCCTGTCCGTAAAGATTCCAGGAGTAAGGGCTTTCTGCAGCCACTTTTACCGACAGCTTATGTTGCCCTAAGCAGCCATCAGTGGGAGGAAGACAGTGTGTCCTGGCCAACTCATGTAACGACACAGCATTGGTCAGGGTCTAGCGAGAACTGACCATCACCCCAAATGCACTGAGCCTGAATCTGTGCAGACAGAGGTCACGGAAACCTTGTCCTGCTAACCCTCAGCCAAGGATCTATTAACCCAGCTCCTAGGCTGTGGAAACCAGACAGGACAGTCATTTAGGTCTGAAATTACATAGGTGACAGACACTAAAACCTAGATACAAAACAGTAACCATTGCACACATTTTGATTTGATTAAGCATAGGCGAGCTATGACTAAAGGGTCAGAAAACCAGTTCAGCATCCCCTTTTAGCCATGTAGAGTTTAGCCTCCTACTAAACCCAGATTTAGTATTTCAAGAAGCAAAAAGGACTATGTGGATGTAAAATTTAAGAGACTACCTGAGAATCCCACGTATAATGTAAAAATGACTATAAATGCCTTTTCCTGAACCAGACCACACAAGAACACATGGAACCTAGCCACAGAGACAAACTGTTGCTCTTTGGGGGAACACAGTGCTCAAAGAAAAACTATGAATTACATGTTTTAAATTCTTGTCTTTTGGCTGGGTCTTATTGTTCTATTATTCATTACACATGTAACTTAACATGTTCATATCACTTATAGCTCATAATTTTATTTCCTCATCATTCTTAGATATACTATCATTCTTTTATTCGGGTTCAGTAATTGCAAATGTTGTAGCTTATTATAAAAAAAGACAAGCGTAGAAACATGCAGATCATCTCAGCATTAAATTCAGGACTTGACATTCATGAATTCATGGAATTCATTCCTTTGGCTTAAATGTTAAATTTTAAATAATAGTAGCAATAATGAGAGTCCTGCTCTTTCCTTCCAAGGACATTGAAGTTTACTTTACTACCCAGGGGAGAAGAAAGTAAATGTCTTTTAGGAAATGCTGTAGAAGTCTTTCTTCCTAAAACTAGATATGTGGGTTGGCAGAATGGAGATGTTCAAAAGCAGCTTCCAGCCATATACTGGCAACTCATGTGTTCTCAGCACTCTTGGAGTGGTTATAATTAGGCATACAATTTACATGTAATCAGTCTTGATCTTCAGTTCACTCACATCTGTGTATTTATTTGCCGCAACGTTCTAATCCATTAACAAAAGTAAAGTTTGACTTTAAAGAAAATGAATGTCACTGAAAATTCATCTTTGATTGAATTTCCCTGAAAAAAGAGCCTGTTCCCACAAGTAGACAACATACCATTCTACTTTCTTATTTTAAAATT